>NC_041806.1:1500000-1647509 GCF_900964775.1 Scleropages formosus
AAAAAAAGAGCTTCTCAGTCCTGCCTCATACCTGGCCGCTCCCTGAACCTGTCATACCTGCAATTCCTCAATGAATGCTGAAGCGGTGGAAATATTACTACTCGTGCATTTTGATCTCTCATAGCATAATTTATGGCTTCAGATTTTCTCACCTCCCCGTGTCCTGTGCCTGGTCCTCTTGACCTGGACTGGGAGATAATCTTCCAGGGGCAGTTGATTCTTTCCTCACTGGCTGTGAGGTGACAACACCTTTAGTCGATGGGTGCAATAAAGATGAATCTTTGCCCGGCACTGGGCAGCTGTTGGACTCCTTCTGAGCAAAGTCACTGGTACTGGGCCGGTCTGGAGAACCTGAGGCAGCGCAGCCCACCTTGGGGCTCATCCTCAGTCCCTTCCCCTCTGCCTGGTCCAGAATGGGAGGACCTGTGCTCTTGCGCTCGGCATGAGGTTGCAGAGTCTGGTAAAGGCCATAGTCACCAGACCCCAAGGGCCTACTGTACATATCAGGTCGCAAGTTCTCCACCCCCAAGAAACAGGGATGGGGCTGATCCGGAGTACGGTACAGGCCGTAGTGGACTGGGTGCACCTGGTGGGGTGACTGGATGAACCGATACTGCTGCTCTGTCAGCGGGTGGAGCGCAGGTGTGGTAAACAGGGGCCGAGAGAGCAGCGGCCTGTGCGGGTCCAGGATGTAGGGGCGGACACCGTGTATCCTGTCTTGTTCCTGCATCATGAAGGGCTGGTAGAGTGGGAGCAGCGAGGCGTCGGGGAGCAAGTAGGCCGGGTACTCAGGAAAAATGGGAGCAGGGTAGCTGGATCCCGGTACCTTGCTGTGTTTGTGGTCAAAGGGAGGGTGGGGGATGAATGTGGGAGTGGGACGCCAGATCGAGCTCGGGTGATAGAATGGGGCAACAGTCTGGAATAAGCTCTCGGGTTTGGGTGCAGGTGGCGCCAAGTCTTTGTTGTCTTCTCGGTGGTTGGAGATGGCGGAAAAGGCCGAGGACCGTGCCGGGATCTTCTCGGCCTCTTCGTCTAGCATCTCCGCCTTTGACTCTGGTGAGCTTTCATTGGCACGCTGCTTGGGGCTCCTGTCTCGTTCCTCCACCTCGGCATTCCTTCCTCTAACATCCGTCAAGAGGCTCTGGTTCTGCTCTCCGGGGCAGTTAGATGGCACAGGTGTGGTTATGGATGTGCTTAAGGACGTGGTTGCGGGTGGAGCCGCAGTTGTGGTTTTGTCTACAGATTCAGCTGGAGTGCTGACAGCGGGAGGGCTGTCCACTGGGGTCTTAGGTTGTTTCACCACTTGGGAGATGGAGATGGAGTTCTTGCACAGGTCATACTTCATGTGGTTGAAGAGGTGAGACTTTTCGTTGCAAGTGAAGGGGCACTGGAAGCAATGGTACTTGTATGGCTTTCCTGGGGGCCGGGGGATGTAGTGGGGCTTCTTGGGCTTGCGTTCCTTAGCCGTGTTCATGGTGGCTTCAAAGGGAGGGACGAGATCTCGCTGGATTCTTGCCCAGATCGGTTACTGCAGGCCTGGGGTGATGCTCAGGCGTGGACCATTGCAGGGTTCCAGACCTGGACGGACATATGAAAGCTTTGGTTAGATGAGAGAGGAAGATGGCCCATTTTGAGGTCATTCTGTCCTCTTCATGGTGCATGATTAGAAGGGAGACCTACAACGTTAAGCTGACTGGGTGGGACTCGCTCCTGGTTAAAAACCGGCCTCTTTCACAGAAACTTCTGGGCCTCGTGCCCAGTCTCTGTGGTAACTGTTGCGACGGACGCAGCAGCTGCAGCAAAACCGAGGTGTCGTGGAATTGTCCTGCGCTGCAAAGGAGCTGAACTGAAGAATGGACCTTACAAGGGTTCTCCATGTTTTGTTCAGCGAGATCTTTAATGGGACAAAATCCTTCTGTGGTTGGGTTGCTACTCGAGAGCATAGTCTGTGTGTGTGTGTGTGTGTGTGTGTGTGTGTGTGTGTGTTTGTCCCGCTGTTTGTGTCTTTCTCTGCATGGATACATGGAGACATGTACATCTGCACGGGAGACACAGCTCCTGCATTGTGGGTGAGCGAAGCACCGGCGAACGGTGGGACTTGCAGGGACTCGTCTCCCTCACACACTCACACACATAGAGCGTGAGAGTCTGCTGCCTCCTGGTTCCCACGGATTTACCTGCAGGAGGTGTTTTGCTCAGGTCCAGCATGTGTGATGACACCACGCGGACCCCCACCCCCGCTCTCAGTCTCGCTAGCGCTCGGGATCTACAGGTCCACCTGTGCGGTTGAGGCACTTAAAGGGAACCTCCGATGCTTAGAACTTGTCCTCGAACGTCACGGGCGTCCGCAGTCACATCTGTCCAAAGTTGGTTTGAGACCTTCTGAAATTTCTAGCTTTTCAAAAATTATCAACACGTAAACCCAGTAAATGTATGGGATGCTTTGAAATGGGAGAAACACCCGAGCCTCATTCCTCATTTGCTTTTACTTAGCAAATATGACCCTGATCAATAATACTTAAATGTACAAATACAGCAATATTTCATGTATGCGAGAAGAAAGATTACTTCATATACTATGTTTTCATATGCATGGATTTATGATTGAAAATATTTCTTTATTTTATTTTTTAATTTGTAGCGGTTACTCAGATCCACTGAATTTTGCGACTTTGAGATCTCGGTGGAAAAGGGACGCCTCGCGCCGAGTTCCCTGAATATCTAGCTGCAGGCGTAGCTACTCGAGAGTCCCTCTGAAGAAGGAATGGGTTTTCCGTGGTAACGACCCCTTGCTGTGTTACCCTACCGCAGGCCACAAAGGGTAAGCAGGCATGCCTGCAGGAGGCCAGATGACAAACACAAAGGAAGTCATGTGATTCTTCACCAGTTAGTGCTCCTCCGTTAAATCCACCGTCACTGGAATTTAATTAAAGCCAAATCACATTTTTATCCGCAGAATTTTAGAGACCACGTGGCCGTCCTGAACTTATCTATATGAATTATAATAATGTGATTGCATTTATTTAGCAAGAGGCGATCATAATTTCTGTAACAGTTCTTTTTCCGCAAAATCCCAGCTACGTACGAGACATTGACGAAAAAGTACGAACGAGGGGCCGAGGCAGAGGTTTAGCACGACCGCATGGCGACCACGAAGACCCCCTTGCTGGGAATGTGGATTCCCCAGGTCTGCATTTCCCAGGGCTCCGCCCCCTGGCGCCTGACTGCGACTCGCACCCGCAGCATGTTGTCACTCGGGTTTTCCAGGAAACCCGCAGCGACGGCAGCCACTCCCTCAGAAATAAAAACCAGAAATGTACAAATGGCCCGGAATGGAAGAACCCCGGATCTACGCTGCCTTGCGTTCGGCTCGACGGTTCGGCCAACAGTAAGGCCACGAACACGCAGCTGTTCGCGCCATTAATAAAGAAGTCGCTCGACAGACCGTGTATTTTGAAGCAAAGGCCATAGCCTGAAACGTCTTTGAACTTTTCAAATGCTAAAAGTAGAACAAATATATTTTATTTAACGTACACAGACACTATTGAAAAGTGCAACCAGCGATATATGTTCCGGCGGCTCTTCACCCGAGTCCCTTGACGCCGTTCATCCCCGTTTGCTCCCGTTTCCTTGGTGTTCCTGCGCGTGGAGACGCGCCGGCTCCCGTCTCTCTGCACACCCCCGCTCACGGCTCGCCAGGTATCACAGGTAACAGGTGTGCGGCGACGCGGCGCTTCGCCTGTTCGCCCACCCACACCTCCGCGTGCCGCCGATCGGAGAACCCTGCCACTGCCGCCCGACAACACCTGCTTGTGCAACCTGATCCCGAAAAGGACAACGAGACATTTGCCTGCCTACTTAAAGTTTAATTAGGGCACAGCTGTGGTCACACCTCACACCTAAACCCCTCTATTTATAGACATGTATAGAGTTCGCTGTATGTCTACTGTACACTGTAACCTCACGCTCGGCGTGGATCTGCACGTTCTCTGCGGTGAGTGTTTTCGGAGTGTTCGCTAGGTCGCCGGCACCATGCGGGCTTTTCCACCCGGGGGACAACCTGCGCGCAGGTAGGGAGTCGACAAGGAGACGGCGCGAGGGACGTGACGAGGGAGGTGAGCCTTACCTGCAGATCTGCGAAGGCGCGGAGCCGTCGGGGGTCCTCCCGCCTACGACCGGACGGACGCCCCTCTTCACCTGTTCGCTCTCTACCTGTCCTCTTCCCTGAGCTCTCTGAGCAGAGAGGCTCCTTCAGCTGCGCGTTTCCCCGGCGACGGGGCGGAGGTGGGAAAAGCCTTCTGGTGGCCCGTGCCCTTGTCCACCTGTCCTCCCGCTGCAGGGACGCTCTTCTCGCCGTCCTGTGAGCGGAGCTCCTGCTGCCTCTGCCCTGTCCTTCCCAACCTGTCCTGCTCACTCGCTCTTCTCTCTCTCTCTGTCTCTCACCGCGACACGTCAGGTGATGCCAGGGGGCGGAGCCTCCGAGCAGATGAGGAGCCCTAAAGCTGCATGGATGCACCTGAAATTAGCCAAGCCCTGAGCCACGCTCCACCTGACCCGTGCCACGGTGCCGCGGCACTGCGTACATACACACACACCTGTGTTTGTGGTGACACGTGTCGCTCCGGACTCACGCAAGCGTGTGCAGCTGTGTAGGTCTGCGAGGACACACACGTGCGCGTGGGGGTGTGGGGACACACAGGTGTGTGTCTGCACATAGGTGTGTTTCAGGGAAGGCCCCCCGTGTATGTGTGCGTATATTGTTTGGGGTCGAGGGTTGTGGGCATGTGTTGCGTGCGTGCGTGCGTGTGTGTGTGCGTGTGTGTGCGCGCGTGATTGTAGCCCTTCTCCATCTCCCCGGGGGGGCTGTGGGCGGTCCAGCAGGACAGGCCCTGAAACAGGCAGAGCCAGCCGGTCCAGAAGCCACCCGACCACAGCGCCTGGAAACAGAGTCACATTCTTCTGCGTCTTCGCTGCTCCTCAGCTGTTAATTAGGTCATTTACAGTCGCGGGACGTCAGTGCGGCCAGCTATCCTTGGGTTCGACACCTTCATTTTCGTACTGAGCTCCCGTTACCGTTAGGCGACGTGCACCGCGGCCATTATTTAAGCTCCCAATTCGGAGGTGTCGCTCAGACAGGTCTGCGTTTCACTCTCCGGTCGTGTTCCGCTCCAGTTCGACCCATTTCCATGTTGCGTGTGTCATAAGTACAGTTTCCTTCGTCTCATTGCCGTAATTCTTCATGGAGTCCGGTGTTCCCGTTCAAAAATGCGCGGCCCTGATAATCGTGAACATGATGGTAGCGTAGGTGATCACCTCATGTTGCCTTTAAACCGCCTTCAGTCCTCGTCATTATCACAAGTTGTACACTTCTTCCTGGAGTTCATGGTCCATAGTGTGTGTGTGTGTGTGTGTGTGTGTGTGTGCGTGAACTCCTGAATTCTCTATCTGACACTCTTTGCTCTTTGTTACAGTCTCACCAATTCATTTTCTATGGCCAGATCAGAACAAACACACACACACACACACACACGTGCCATAAATGTACACGAAGTGAGCGAAACTGGTAAAATGCAATGAAACTGGTGATCAGTAGAGTTGTGTGTTCAGGTGCTCCGTGTGCAGAATCTCACAAAGCCCTCTTTCCATCAGACGGAAGAAACTCTGTACCCGGCAGATGAAAACTGCGAAGGGGCCCGATCTGACCGGAGCGCAACGCCAGGGTAAAACGGAGTTCTTTTGCCGACCACACTGACGCTGTGTCTGTGGTCTACCGTGGGAAAGTGACTCTTGCTCAAACTCAGCTCACTGTGGGCTCCAGCTCTCCGCCTTTCTCCAGCGATGAGGTCACCGCTCCACCTTCATCGCCTGCGAACCGCGGTGCTGCTCGGAGCCTCCTGCACCCGACCGGCCCGCGAGGTGGAACCACATGAGCCGTGCAAATACGCAACGTGTGGTGTGAGAAGCGTCTCCCGCTTAGCGCTCCAGGAAGGAAGTGTTGAGCAACGCCAGTTTGTGCCGAACCCACTTAGCCCCCCGGGCATAAAAATGCTTTTGATATAGGACACCCTGCAACTACGACAGCAATGGGACTCTCATCTTACCTCTTCACAAATTGTCTCGAGGATGAGTTATTTGGCAAAGCGCTCGCTCTTTAATGACGCCCGCAGATGCTGCGGGTCATTGCAATTAGTCCAGGCACAGAGGGGGTACAGAGCGGCTGTATGGAAAGGGTTAACTGGGTGTAGGTGACACCTACCTAACAGGTGTGTGGTGCAAGTATCCCAGAAGTGAGAAGTATGTTCGAGGCACCGCTAAAGGGATGGCAGCCAGTGTCGCTCCGGGTGTCACCGAGACGGCGATTTCCGATATTGTCTTTGTGTATCGGACACTTATCGCCATGGTAACCGACAATGTGCGCTTTGCACACGAAGCAAAGTACAGTGATTTACTCCTTTATTTATAGGGCAGGGTGATTTTTACTCGATCGTTTCAGGAAAAGTGTAGATCAGACTTGGGGGGGGGGGGATCCAGTTGTGTGATTGGTCACTCATTCCAATATACTGTATGGGTGATTTTTAAAAGCAATTTTCATATTAACCTTACAATATGTATTTTTTATTTATCCAACCTTCCAGCTTCAATGACCGCTTGTCCTGAGCAGGGTCGCGGTGAACTGGAGCCTATTATTTATTTTTCGTTTATTTTTAGTGCATTGATGTACGTACTATACATAATTTGTATACATATTTCTTTTTTAATTTAAAATATGAATTGTTTTATACTTGGAAATCACTTTAAATATTTAAATGAAGTGATTTTTTCAGCAAGTTGTTGTCCATTTTAACAGTTATTCTTCTTAGTCTTTGGGAAAAGTCCTGAAAATGAGGTAAAAATCAGACTGTGATGTCCTGGCATTTCTGGTCGTTCCAACAGCTGGTCACACAAGGTGAGGTCATGTGCTGAAGGACCAGTACCTCGATCGAGTGCTCAAACCCAGAACCTTCACAGTACAAAGGTGTGACCCCAACCACTAGGCCCCCTGCTGGCCCTACACACGTACTGTACGTGCTACAGCAGGTGTTACTGAAGATAAGGCGCCAGGCATGTGGTGGAGGTACCGGCCAGACCGTGGAGCAGCTGCAGGTGGAGGTAACTGAAGACGTTCTGTAGGATTAACATCGATATTCCGGATCCAAGCTCTTTTTAGGAGCGGCCAAAGGGCCACAAATCATGTTGCGATGTGTCTTTACCTGCAGGGTCTTTTCTTTCGCTCGGTGCAGGAACTCTGTCAAACGGGTCCAACTGGAGAGGCCAAAATGTGCTCACCTGCAAGTGTGCGCTCTGGAATCCCTTACAATTTAGACACGCTCAAAGTACGGAGGAAGTTTACTCGTCCACATCGAGTAATTAAGAATTCGCCGAAAGCTTGAAATGTGTCAAATAAAAAGCATGTTCATGAATTCTTTAGCGCTGTTGCAGCATCTCTCTGCCGTCCACCCCGTGTCCGTCACCATTATTTGTCCAACACAGGGTCACAGTGGTACGGAGCCTATCCCAGACACGCAGGGTACAAGGTAGGCTGCGCCCTGGACTGGACACCAGTCTATTGCAGGACAGTCGCATACACAAACACACACTGCAGACAATTCATTCTTGCTTGCCTGAAACACACGTCTTTGTACTGTGGGAGGAAACCAGAGCACCTGGAGGAAACCCACGCAGTGGAGAACATGCAAACTCCACCTAGACTGATCTGGATTTGATCCCACCTCCAAGTTCATAGCCCAGGAACTGTAAGGCACCAGTGCTGCCTGCTGTGCCACCCACACAGATACGCAGAACCGTCATTGAAGCACAAATTCAGAAGGTACCTGTAAAACTGGGAAATGGGTGTTTAAAACAGCAGGTGGTGGGAACTATCGCACAAAGGCCTCATGAGCTTGGGAAGGCAATGGGTCCAAGAGAGACGGGTTCTGAGACCCTTCTTGAATGCTGGGAGGGATTCAGCTGCTCTGAGGGACAGAGGAAGATGATCGCACTACATTTGGGGCAAAAGAAAAACTGACAGGCTTCCAGTTTTGGACCCCTTGTGAGTGGGACCACTAAACGGCCAGAGCTGGAGGAGCACAGTGCTCTCTCTGGGGTGAATGACAGTCCTTGGACCACCTCGGAGGCCGTCTGACTTTTCGGCTGATGTGTCCGTTCATCTTTCAGCAGGTGTCACCTTTCTGCTTGTTTCCCTACGTTATCTGCCTCTCACATCGTCTCTTGGTCTGATAAACGCGATGTCAAGGGTCACGCAGCTGCCTGCCCTGCCCTGCCCTGCCCTGCCCTGCCCTGCCCTGCCCTGTCCGCTCGCCGGAGGACTGCGTTCGCTTCCATTCAGCAGCCTGACATGGAGGCTGTCGAGGGAGCGGGGCCAAAAGTGATCCGAGCACACCAGGGTTGTCTCCAGGCATTCGCTTCCCATACTGCCTCTGCGTTTGCAGCCTCGGGGCTGCAGAGTGTGTGTTGAGTGCCTGAACATCAGGGCGTGGCCAGCGGCACATTGACACGCCCGAGAAGGTTCGCCCCGAGACATGGTTGTCTGCTGCCACTGCTGAGCATTGTGGGTAAGGATGGATCAGTCGGCGGTACAGCCGACGCTGGTGATCACGACTCGTCGACGCCTGTGATCAGCGTCCAGCGGTTGTGTTCCGTGACGTCCCCGGTCAGCACTGCGTTTCAAATGGGCGCCTCTGGCGTCGACGCCCCGTGGCGCTGAGCATTGTGGGAACAAACGCCGCCCTGCTTCGCACTTGCTCTCAAGGTGCTCGCTTGCGCGGCTGCGTGTGATTTTTTACGGTTAAAGCTCAAGTTCGCTCAGCTAGGGGGCTTGCCGCCTCTCCGTTCTGTGCCACCTGCCAAAGAGTTAACGTGATTATTATGTTTTGGATGATTTATGACAAAAGGAATGACCCTTCGTATTTGTAATGTTCTTGTCGGATCTCACACACGCTGGAAACATAAACGCGCACAGTACGTAACACGCACAGATGCGTGAATGTCGTACCGTGTTTCTAACACCTCCTGGGAGTTCCATCACTGTATTCTCTGGTGGGAACACAATAATATTTCATGGTGTCCTCAGTGTACTGGGCTCCTGCTTGGAATCAACTGGGATTTTGCTCATGAGAAATGACGCTGTTTTGCCCTTTCGATGTACAATGTATCTGATGTACCTGAGAGGCAGATTTGCAGGAGCGAATGAGGTTTGCGGGAGAAGGAACAGGAGCGCATGTGTCCTGTACACAGAGAAAAGATACGGCGTTTAAAACGCCTGTGTCGTCGGCAGGACTCTGTCACTTCGCGGAGTTCAGCCAATGCGGCATTTTACATGGGTGCGTGTGGTTAGTGCCGGGCTTGCTGGGCAGTACCAGGGTAAGTTCCCACCGCGTCCTCAGAGGTTCGCTCCGTTTGTCCGCTGGCGCCACACACCCCAACGCGCAGCGACGTGTTACGGCCTGCTGCGGGCCCTCCCAATCGGACCCGACTGGTTCCCCAGCTGCCTCGCTGCCTGTGCGGGCCCTCCTCGCTGCTGTCCTCCCTCAGCCACCCCACCCGCCCACGCTCCCCCACACCCCAGCTCCCCACGGGCTGACAAACCGCCCCGCTGAGCAGCTCGTGCTGCCAGGTTTCGGTTCTGCCGCTGCGAGTTTCGATCGCTGCTCGGCGGTTGGGACGTGCCGGGTCCTGCCTCGCACCCCGGCTCGCTCGCTGACGGCGCGGCAAAAGCCCGGCTTTGTCTCACCCTGCTGCTCCTGCGGAGGAGAATGAGGAACCGGCTCGCTGGGGCTAAAACGAGCCGTTTCTTTCTGGAACCTGGAGCGGCTCTTTCGGCTCTCCATCATCATTAATGCTCTGTCCGTGGGGCTTCGTGGACACGTTTAAATCAAAGCTTGCAGCTGCCTTAATACTGCATTTACACTGATTTACATTAATTTGGCAGATGCCTTTCTCCACACTGACGTACACTCATTGTTATGTAGTATTTACTTGATACCTTCATCCAAGGTGACATCAAGTGTTAGACACACTGCAGTGTGCTCCCTGCACTCATTCACGCCTTTGAGGAGTACAACAACGTAACAGACACACACACACATGCACACACACACACATAGAGTGGGCAATTTGGAATCACCAGTCCGCGTGAAGGTTCCTCACCAGCTGTGAGGTTCCAGCATTTCTGGTTTTGACTTCTCTCATTTATCTAATGCTTAGTGTTTAGGGTTTAGAGCTTAGGGTTTAGGGTTTATGGGGGCATAGTGGTGCGGCGGGTTTGACCAGTGCCCCCCCGTGTGGTGGATCTGGGGTTCGTGCCTTGCGATGGCCTGGCGTCATGTCCAGGGTGTGTCCGTCCCTCTTCGGCCTTACACCCTGTGTTGCCGGGTAGGCTCCAGCTTGCTAGGGCCAAGTGGTTGTAGACATTGTGTGTGTGTGTGGGGGGTGGGGTTTAGGGTTTGTCAGTGAACAGAAGATGTTGGTCCAGCAGCACAAGAAGCCTCACGGCCCGAGTGGAAAAGCGTCGCCTCATACCGACTCGTACAGCACAGCCTCGGGCCATTTCCTCGTGAAGCTCAACGTGCCACCCAGGATGAAAATTTGCATATGTAAATATTTTATAAAGAATTACCACCACGAGTGTCAAATATTGAGACAAGGATGTTTCCTAGCATTTCGGTCTGGCTGAAGGAGAGAGTGAAGGCAGGACAGAGGCGCCGGGGCCTGTTTTACCTTCACCGCCTCGTTTGAGTAAGAAGTCAAAATTCCAGTTTTTCGTCTCCTGGGGCCATCGTGTATCGATTCCGTTGAAGAGCTGACATACCCACCTCGCCTCGGCGTCACCGCGCCTCGGGCTGTTTCAGCCCCCGGGGGGGCCGAGAACTCACCCATGAAAACCAGTGTGCTTGCCTGCATCCCCAGCCCAATCCCTGCCCCAACATGCGTGTGAGGCTCTGTTTTGTCGCCGCAGCCTGTAGCTCCTGGGCACCAAAGATGAGCGGCGTGTAGTCCGCAGCGCCGGGAACAGGCAGCGTGAGGCATCCTCCAGCTTCCCGGCACATGACCAAAGACAAACACCGGAGCCACGGGGCTGTTTTCTCTCGCCTGGTCAAATATGGCCAAGAAACTGTCTGCTTTAGACCATGAGAATGTCCACAAAACACCAAATGGCTACTGTGTGCCAACCGCATACCGACCAGCGTGGCATTTACGGGGCCGTTGAAGTGCACAGGAGCAGAACCGTCCGGCGGTGCGTGGTTCTCAGGATTCGTGGGTGTTCTTTCGAGATGCCGCAGAGTGACTCTAGAGCTTTGTTCTCGCTTTCAAAGCTGCGCCCAAACGTGACCCGAGTCCTCGCCTCACCCCTCTGACTGCTTGTGTCCCACTTTTAAAAGAGTGTCTAGTTGTAATTACAACGTATTTTTGGTTATGTTTTCTTACGCACTGTCACCCCTGGAGCCAAAGCCAGCAGGTCTAGAAGCCCCGACCACCAGAGCTGCACCTCAGTGCCGCCACCTTGGCTGGGATTCAAGATGCAAAGAGAACTCCGTAGAGAGCACACACGGCCATACCTTCTTAGAGTCATGCCATTGAGCCCATCTCCAGACCCTCCCTCCTCCAGATTGCCCTTATCATCATCGTGGCAAAGTCATCGTCCTCGTCATCGTCCTTGCCCGGGTCTTCTCCTTCGTCTTCACTGTCGCGTGAATCATCGGTCACATCGGTCCCCTGGCGTCCCGTACCTTCTTCCATCATCTCAATGCAATCAGATCTTCTTCACCCTCTTCGCTGAATGTTTGTGGTTCTTCTCAGGAGCTCTTCACGGTGCGACACCATCCAGCAGTGTCGTCAACTAGGAGTGCTTTCTTCACACCGGTTTTCTCGACGCCGGTGGCTGAGAGATGACAGTAAAGTGCATTCCATCATTTTTTATGCTCATTTTTATTATTGTTACATTTCTTTATTTTCAGTCGTTGTGAGTCAAGATTAAAGTAGCTCAAGGTTAATGAAAATATTAAAATGTCTTAGAAGTGATTTTTAATGATACCCATCAACAGCATTTTTACACACCAGTAAACAAACTGACATCTCTGTTAGAAGTTTCCAGCAAAAGTGACTTCGGGGAAACAAACAAAACGTTTTTTTGAGCAAATTTCCGGTTCCAATTTTCGTCGTAACCTGAAGAATCAGCGAACAAGGAATGATGGCCAGCGACGCACGCACGCACGCACGCACACTCTCAGTTCTCTGGAGCTCGTCTTGTTCATTTGTTCATTTTCTCAGAACTGCTAAACTGCACCTCCTGTGTAACGTGAATCATGAAGTGAAACACAATAAACAACCAGCATCGTACAACATGAGCACACCCACGCCACCGATTCCTCGAAAAAGAAAAGAATCGCAATGAAAGTGCATCTTTCGCACCATTAGAGAAAAGGAATGTCCTTCAAGGCCCTGATGTCAGAGTGCAATTTTCGTCGCTTGAGAAAGTGGTTGAGGGTGCAGGAGGTGTGTGATTTTGGGGCCAATAAAATGGCGCTCAGCTGTTGCTGGGGGGTGGGGTGTTCCTGTGTGTCGCACGCTGCCCTCCCAGGCATGTGGGGAATGAGCTCTGCGATGCGGCCACTCCCTCCTGCTGGCCCTGCCCCTTGAGAAATGTCACTCGGTGCCTTCGACATTCCAGCACTCGAGGGGACAATGGCGCGGACGAGCCCTCCCTTCCACAGGAAGGCGTGTGGAGAAGTTGCCAGATCCACTTCAGGTAACAGGGAGACCTGAAGAAGAACAAGAGAAGAACTCGAGTTCTCCTCAAGGCGGTTCCCCAGTCCCGATGAGCCGTGTTCGGCCCGCTACGTTCCTGCCCAAAGACAGCGCACGAAAAGTGTCTTTTGAACAGGGCTCAGGTGGGTGGGGGGGACAATGTAAAGTGTTACATTTCTCCACATTATCTCCAAATTCCAGCATGGGGAATATTACCTGGGTGAAGGGATCTGACGAAGTGACGATTGACTCAAGTCTCTCCTTCTCACTTATACATCGAAGCCGCAACCTGGACCTGCAGATACATATTGCATAAAATCCACAGGTTCCGTCCCTACCTCACAACTGACTCTGCCCAACTACTTTTCCAGGCCATGGTGACATCCTGTCTGGATACTGCAACTTTCTCTTATGTGGCCTTCCTGCTACTGCCATCAAACCTCTGCAGCTGATACAGAACGCCGCTGCCCGAGTTGTGTTTGACTTGCCAAAGCGTTCCCATGTATCTCCTCTACTCTTCTCTCTGCACTGGCTTTTAGATTCAACACTTTGGTTACAGCCTACAAAACCATCGACAGCTCAGCTCCTCCATATCTACAGGACCTGATCTGGTTCTGGCTCCAATGTAGAGGAATGACTTCCCCCTCTCATTAGAACTACTGATTCTCTCTCTGCATTCAAGAAGGGTCTCAGAACTCACCTCTTCTGGACTCATTTCTCTGCTGACCTCTTAGGTCCAATGAAGAGTCAATGTTTATGTTTAATAATTGTGTGTTTAGAATTGTAGAATAACGGATAAACCTGTATGCAGCTACTCATGTGATGTATACTGGTTCATGTGGTGGAAAGTGACAAATTAACTGTACTCTAGAATCATGTCTCTGCATCCAAGTCTCTCCTCCTGTTGATGTGATGAACTCATCGTATTTTCAAGGAGATGTTCATCAATCAGCTGGGGCATGTGGTGGTGCAGTGACGCGCTGGGTTGGACTGGGTCCTGCTCTCTAGTGGGTCTGGGGTTTGAGTCCCACTTGGGGTGCCTTGCGACGGACTGGCATCCCATCCTGGGTGTGTCCCCCCCAACATGTGTAAATGTAGAGATGTTTCCCTCGATCCCTGCAGTCTGTCTGCTGTGAGATGTGATGAGTCCATGTACTGCATTCGCTTCCTACCCTATCTCTTCTCCCATCTCTCTTCCCTTGCTGGACGCAGTCAAAGCTGAATGATCTTCTGACATCCTCATAATGTGGCCGCACTGGAAGGGAGTTTTTCTCCGCACTACAAAGGTAACATGCTCCTGAAAAACTCATCGTAAGGGTGAGTAAATTAAAGAGTAATTTCTATTACTTTCAATGATTTCAACTGTGTAGGTGTTCTTGAGCCCAAAAATTGACACCCGCCTATGGTAAAAACTCCACAAATGCCGTTGAAGTGGACAGACTGACTTCAACAGTACACGTGAGTTTTCATCAGCTCAACAAGGCAGTTGTTCACCTTCCTTCATTGCTCTGTAAGACTGAATGGCTATCAGTTCACCACTCATCCAGAGCACACACACACACACACACACACACACATTTTCAGAACCGCTTGTCCCTTACGGGGTCACGGGGAACCGGAGCCCACCCGGCAACACAGGGCGTAAGGCCAGAGGGGGAAGGGGACACACCCAGGACGGGACGCCAGTCCGCCGCAAGGCACCCCAAGTGGGACTCGAACCCCAGACCCACCGGACAGCAGGACAACCCACCGCACCCCCTCATCCAGAGCAGTTTGTATATTTTCCCCATGCTTCCTCCTAAAGACATGTAAATACACACACACCATTCAGTCCATGGCAGTTTTTACATCCTTTCATAGCATCATGTCTCCAAAGAGGATATTCTTTCATTGTTTTTTTTTATTGACCATGATCCACAGCAGGGCAAGGAGACTGACCAAATATAACTCCTTGACACGCCTAATTTACAGCGATTTTTACCTGGGCTATTCTGGACTGGATCTCCTTTATGCTTGATGCTTCCATCATCTTCAGTGATCAAAAATTCCAGGTAATTTTATAGCTCAAATTTGAAATGTTTTGGTTAAGGGTTACTAAGGATTGTGCTGCCTCATTGGTACGTTGGTGTGTTTACTAATGCTTTTTTTTTTTGAATATATCTAAATTCCAGATGTTTTACTATGAAAATAAGAGCTCTGCTGTAAATACACTGTATACACGAGAATCAGCGAGGACTTTCCAAATCCTTAGTAGTGAACCTCCATTAGACTGTGATGAAAAAACATCTACAAAGGTATAAAAAATACAGTAGGTTTAAACTGTACATTGCGGTTGATGAACTGACTGAGGAAAATTACAAATGCAGCAGACGGAGTCAATAGTGCCCAAAGGGAGCCATAATAGACTTGACTGCAGGGTGAGTAACCGACGCAACGAGGGTCCACAAACACATCCTGTAAGGCAGCCTTACTGTGTACTAAACACATGTCGTTGGCACTTGTTCTTCCCTCTGGGCATGTAAATGCACATTTGAGTTGGGTGCAAACAAACGTGAACAAATGAGGGGGAACTATCGATGTGATGGCCCGGCAGAGACGTCCGACCTACTGAGGGTGGCAGTTCCAGGGTACAGAGCAACATTCTTCCAGGGCCAGCTTTCGCAACTGTGCATATAGAAGTCATAGTAGCAGCACGGTAGCTGGTAGTTTGGAGCTGTAGACATGGGATAGGTCTGTATAGGTCTGTCCAGTCAGCACAGAGTCTTTGACAGCCTGGCCAATCAGCACAGAGTTTTTGACAACCTGGCCAATCAGCACAGAATCTTTGACAGTCTGGCCAATCAGCATATGGTTGTTGCAGCCTGGCCAATCAGCATAGAGTCCTTGACAGCCTCGTCAATCAGCAAGGAGAGTTTGACAAGATGAAAGAAGAAGACAATCAGTCTCGCCAGTTGACAGAGAGAGTCTGAAAAGCTGAAAAAAGAAAGTCATTCTGGAGAGAAAGACTGTCGGCCTGAAAGAAGGTTGAAATTGAAAATGAAAACATAAATCGGACATTGTTTTTGTCTTTCAAAATGTGTAACTTGCCAAACCCGAAGAACCAGTCTAATATTAAGAGAGCAGGTCATTACAGCATTTACATTTATTTATTTAGCAGACGCTTTTTTCCAAAGTAACTTCCAATGGATACTATGCAGTGTTATCAGCCCACACACCTTATTCACTGCGGTGACTTACACTGCTTGAGACACTACTTACAATGGGTCAGTCATCCATACATTAGCGGAACACACACACTCTCTGTCACCTACACACTATGCGGGAACCTGAACAGCATGTCTTTGGACTGTGGGAGGAAACCAGAGCACCCAGATGAAACCTACACAGACACGAGGAGAACATGCAGACTCCACACAGACTGAGTGGGGATCAAACCCACATCCTCTTGCACCACCCAGGTAGTGTGAGACAGCAGTGCCAGTCGCTATGCCACCATGCCGCCCAATAGCAAAAAACACAATGGTTGCCATCACAATAGCATTCAGTGATAGGGCTGTATGGCGTATGTTAAACTGCTTTTTCACACTTTCCAAGTGCCTTTGAAGACACTCGAACCACAGTGAGTGTGAAGAGTTTTCCCGGCTGGGTAACGTGACACCGTCAACTGACACGTCTTACTCTACCATTGGGAGGTGTGTTGGAGCAGTGCCGCCCTGGACTGACTGGAGGCTCGGAAGCAGAAGGAGATTGTTATAGTGAGCATGTTGGCTCTTTCAGTGGTTGCAGCATTTGCATATGCATAGGGCATCATGTTTCAGCTTTCAGGAACCGTTACTCACAGCATGAGTCCCCCGACAGAAACTTTGCGTTCCACATCTGGCCAGACTGACCGGGTATCCAAAGGACTCTAGTGCTACGGGCAGGTTCACAGCTAGCAGATTTTAGCAGGGGCAGCATGGTGCCTAATACAGGACTGAGTGTGGCATGACCGCAGCTTTCCTAGGGCGAAGCTCTGCTCTCTCGTAGGAGCTGTTTTACTTTTTGGGTAGCCTGCTGAGCTTAAGGTGCAGGGTTTCGGGTGGCTTGTCTGCCGTCCCCGCAGGGTGACACAGAGATTTTGTTTGAAGTGTTTTATTCCAGATAGTCCAGAATAGGGTTTTCCTTGAAGTTGTTGGCAGCCCCTGGGGAGGACGTCAGAACGTCGTTGGCAGTGAGGACGGCAGCTGGAAGGATGCAGGCTTTGAAGAATACCATGCACTTCCGCTGGAGTAACCGGCGCGATTTCACGAGCGGATTCCTTTCATTCATGAGATCATCTTCGGACTACTGCGACTTCTGGCGGAGGACATTGTCTGCAACCAGAGGAATGGGCTGTCGTCCTTCTTCGACATCACGCTGACGACCGATGAAGGTTAACGGAGGGTGTTGGAGACCTGTAGGGTCAGTGCCATGCATGCAAAGCTGCTCCCCTACTCCATGGAGCCACTCTGGAGGACAGATAGAAGAATTGTGACTGTCCACGTCTTCGACCCCTTCTTGTCAGCGGACGTCACAGCAGCTTTCCTGGGGGATTTTGCCGACGTCTTCCCCAGACATGAGTAAGACCGGGACCTTCTTGGTATCTGGACTGGACGGAGATGCTTTTTAGTTCGTCTGCATCCCGTCCCTGTGGGGATGGACGGTTATAGGCACCCGCCGGCATATTTTACCTTAGTCAAGGCAAGAGGCTAACTATTTTATCACTGTCAGCCTCCCTCCTGCTATTTGTGTCTTGGCCAGGGGCATACCGGAAGAAGTTGTAAGACTATGATGTGCCAGCGATGTTTGGAGATCTGCCACCTGGCCAAGGACTGCGTAGGCCCCCACCGCTGTACCCAATGCCGGGGGGTAGATCATCTCTCCCACAGCTACCCTCAGCACAAGCCGACCTGTGCCGGGGTAGTGCGGGCAGAGACAGTGCCGACGGGGAACGGTGTGGAAGCCCAGCCTTTGTCTGGCGACACTGCAGAGCAGCTAGGACCAGTGGCGGGTGCTGAGGTAAGAGAGCGGTTGTCCGGGGCCAGTGTGGCACAGTCTCTTTCTTCGCTGGGCACTTCTGTGGGTCCCGGGCCGAGGAGGAGAGAGAGACATACCTGGGCACACGGACATTTCATAGGATTTTACAGGAGTGACCAGGAAGAAGAAGAAGCACAGGAGGGAGGCTGGGTTAAACTCCGGTACTACACTGGCGATGCCGGTCTTCACTGTGACCCCTCAAAAGGGCTGAGAAGATCCTCCCTCCTCCATAGTGGTATCCGATCATTCGGGTTTATTAGTTATTGATTTGTCTCGGGTGGGGTCTCCCCCTAGGTTCAGTTTGTCAGGGTCTGGGGAAGAGTCCCGCCTGACAGCTATGGAGGATGGAGATTTTTGTTCGGAAAAACCTCATGAATGATCGATTTTTAATTCGTAAAATTTTGTACCATTTTAGATTTAATAATGCTTTAATTTTTAGATGTATGTTGTATGAATGTTTAATGTTTGTGGTTTTTAATGACAGGGTAGATGTTTGACATGGGCGCTTGCGTACTTTTCTTGTGGGTGTAACACACTTTTAATGGTTTCCTTGTCATAGTGGATATTTATATTTGTTTTTGAAGGCTGATGTTTATCACTCTTTGTATTAGTAAAATAAGATGTTTGGATGAGTGAATAAGCTCTGTCATGTTTATGTTGAGAAATGTCTTTATGATGAAATGTTTGGATGTGATTTTGCGTTTGTGATTTGTGATGTAGAACACAAAAAAGCAGGTTCACAGCTACGCATTCGCTGGAGCCGTTCAGACTGACAGACGAACACAATGGGAGAACCGTGTTTTATTTCCACTGTCCAAGTAAGTTAACCTGGAAGATTTGCTTGGTATTTTACGAAAGTATGCTTCTTCCTAGGCTTCCTAGCCCAGCATAGCTTGTCGGCAGTGCAAACAGTCCATTCGGCCCTAAGGACGCAAGTGGAGGACAGCACTTTCTGGAGGAGGTCTACATTAGTGGCCAACAAGAGTCAACATGGACTCAATGGCTCTGAACGACAACACGTTCGTTACAGTAAGAGCCGCAGGTCTCTGCACCAGTAACGGGTCATCGTCACTAAGCAACGTGGCTGCTCGTTGTTTCTCAGCACTGCGGACGAAAAAACCCCAAGGACTTGTGGAAGTGAAAACACATTATTTACACAGCTGTTTCCCGAGCCGGGCCTTCGCTAACACTCTCGCATAGGGCCAACGCAAAGACAGTGCCGCCCAAAGCAGAAGTGCAAAGAATAATGCAGGTATTTACTGAGGGCTCCCAACCTTGACCGAGTTTCATTTCCTTTCATCTAAATTGTGTTTTAATGTGTTTGGAAGTGTAAATAATTCTGATAACAAACATGAGCGCAATAAGCGATGGATGGAGACATCGACAAGCAATGATAACAACAGATGGACTGCGGCCCTATGGCTGTTGTGTCCCCTCCCAGCCTCTCTCCTGCCTCTCTTCTCACCTGAAGAGCCTACCTGCAGTAATTCTTCCTTTTATTACTCACCTGCGGCCCCTCTCACTTATACGACTCACCTTCTTCACACCTTTCTTCCTGTAGCCGGTGCGGAAGACCTGCCAGACCTGCAACATTTACCTTCCCTGAGGAACGCGGTCCTGACCTGCTCTGCTTACCTGCCCTCGGGTGTTCCGAATGGTCCGCATTCTTTCCTCACGTTGGAGCCCTCGAGGGAGGGTTTTGCAGCGCCGCGAGCAACGGAGAGCGCTGCGGTGCACGGAAATCTGCATAAAACGAGGAAACCTGCATTGCGCCAAATTGCCTTCCTAAAAGGCACAAGAACAGGTTTGGTGGCCTGTGGAGATCGGGACAAGGGCGGCTCTGTGCTGCCGTCGTGATCTGCGTGATGAGTTGGACAAACGGGACGTCTTTTCCTTCTATCCAGCTGTTTTGAAAAAGACCCTGTTCCCTTTTCTGTTTTTGATTCATAACACGTCGTTTCTTGGGAAGGACAGCGCTCCCAGGTTTGGCGCGTTCCAGACACCCTAGTGACACTGTAACCAGTAGAGTATCGATGAGGAAATTTTCAAAATTTCAACATAATCCATCGATTTTTGAAGGTCGCTTAGTGTGTCACGTGTGTGTATCAACGATCCGGTGTGTTGTCCTGCATAATGCTACCTTACTCAACATGAAATGAAAATTGTTATTATTAAATTATCTTTATTCTAATTGCACCATTAGTATCCAGTCCCAGAAGGACAGATGTTTTGCCGATAGAAAAAAATACTATTAAAGCTTGAAGAGTTACATAAAATAAGAAAACATAAGTTTCTTGGCACAAATATCAGTGTTAACATAATGAAAAAGTTTTTTTTCTTTATTTTTTTCATTTTTTTACTAGTGAATAAGTTTATAGAAGAGTATTAATGGTAGAAGATTAGATACTGAGTGACACTAGATATAACAGCTTCCTCGCCCAAAACTCACTTCATTGGATGGAACAGTTTCACAAAGAAGCCAAGTGATTCATTTTCTCCGTTTCCTTCGTTGGCACTCTGGTGGCCACAGCCACCCCCAGGATGATGGGGATCAGGTGCGACCAGAATATTGAACTGGACTGTTGGAGGACAGGAGGCGTCATGCTGCGGCGCTCGAACCGGTGTGGACGAAGATGCTGCCCAAAGCTTTATTCTTCGTTTGTGTCTTTGTTGCCCTATTTGTTTTATATTTAGGGTTAGGGTTACCATTAGGGTTACTCTGTAAGCCCATCCCGTACTGGCTCACACCCGGTCGCTCGCTGAATTGGGCATGCCCCAGTCTTGTTTGAAAAGGACAGTGTTGTAACACTGTTGGCACCCCCACAGCACCCCCGTGCTCATCTTCGATTGCACTGCTCATCAAGTCCTCCCTTGGAATACAGGAGACGGCAGTTGGAAAGCAATCGTGTCATTACAGGACGGGTGGCAGGCTCCGCCCACCGGGAGTGCACAAGAATGGGCGTTTAACGGACACACAGATCTCAAGATAATGCAGCCGGGATCAAGTTGAGGCAAGACCCAGTATGGGCTCCTCTTAATGAAATATGGGTGACTGACAGGAACGCCGGTGACTCTCGGGTACAGCCAGGTCATGGTATCCAAATACACGTCTTTACAGTGTTTCCTCATATGTAGTTATTTTTGGCGAAAGAAAATATGCTTGCAATAAAACACATAAACGGTAATTTATTTATATTTCATCATCCACTTGTCAAACCCAAGCATTTTTGGAGCTGGGGACTATTAAGCTACGTATCTCCTTAAGGAATTTTCCTCTTGGCACCAACAGGGGCGCTAAAGAGCACTCTTTTCTCGGTTTTTTTGAAGATTTAATTCTTGCTAAAATGCTTATGTTTAGTTTTCCTTTCCAGAGTTTCCCACGTTGTTTTCTTTCATGAAAACCTCGGAGCACTGCAACTGTAAGAATAATTATGATTGAGCTATGTTAGAAAAATTCATTACTGCATGTGATGTGGTGTGATATGAATTGGCCTGGTGCCAAATGATACTACAAAAATAGCTCACATGCATGAATAGAGGCATGTATTACAAATACACAGCGCTGACACGGCCACGGTAATTTAAGTAAGACAAGGGGATGCCAGCCACTGTCGCAAATATTTCGTCATACGGGTAAAGTGTTCAATTCATGGACTCGTGCTAACCGCTCTAGTGATCTTCTTGGTGAGGGATGTGACAAGAGTGGAACATCTTTGGTTTCTTCTGAGTCTGTCATTTTGTTGAGAACATGCTCTGAGTGGGATTCAAACCTACACTGGAATGCACGGCTCAGGAGCTCGTTACCCGCTGCATCTCATGCCTTTGGAAATAACACGCACTTTATTGCTCTAATCTACAGCGTCGCCTTATTAACTCTTAAAAGCGCTGCTTTATTTACTTTTAATACGGCATTAGTCACCACAGTTGGACCGCTTCTCCCAGCTGTGGCTCTGATCCCCATCCCACCAAGGCCCGTGAGAAAGGGGGGAGGCCTGGACGTGTGAGTCATGGTTGAGGCGCAAAGCCCGGTGTGGTCCCGCGCTGGCGGCCTCGCAGGGGGAATACCGCGGTACGAACGGTGCGCACAGTGAGGTGGTTCTAATTAGAGGTTCTGGCAAGAGAGTCGATGCTCCTGCAGCAAAGAGTGACTGAGCACTTCCTGGTAGATGGGCCTGGAGGTCCACCACAGTTACCACGGTGTGGAGAAGGGAGTCGAGGTAAAACAGGATAATGAGGCAATATAAGAAAATCCCATAATCCCTTATGTTTCCTTATGAACCCTGTAAAATAAACACAAAGTTCCTCTCTTCAAAACAATGAGTTTCTCACACACAACGGCATCGTTAAGGCAGAATCATTTGCATGCGCATCACTGTGTCTCTCCTTTTACACTAATTTGTTTATCTACGCTTTTGCCTGAGGTGATTTACAGTGTTTTGCGCACTGATCTGATTGTACGGCTGAGCTGCGCACGACCGCATCACATCATTTTTCAGAATGTTTTTTCTAGAATTTTCTAACCAAAAAATTGGCAAGTTGTAAAAAAAAAATCACTATTTGAAGCGACGAACTGGGATTGAACTTACTGATCACGAAATAGTTTTATTATAAAGGCACATTTGGCAAGAATTTACCGTCGTCGCTGCACTATTTTCCCGCACGGCATCAGGACCAGGAGTGTTTGTTTAAGAAATCACTTACTTTACTGTCTTGTGAAAAAGCAATCAAAAAGTAATAGTTGACACACTCCAGCCATATGAGCTTTTGCTGTAGTGCTTTGACCATAGAAACAGCTGGGTAACGTTTACTGCGCCAAATCAAGGTAATTACTTTAAAGAAGGGAGCTACAGCAGATGGTGGGATTGAAACCCAGGACCTCTGCATTACAAGGTGACAGCGCTCGCCAGTGCGCCACTTGCTGTCCCACACCTTTCTCTCTGTGTTTCTGTTTGCTGCTCCAGTGGCTCCGGGCACCTTGTAGTTACCATGTTCCTGGGTGGTCCAGGACCGGAGGGAGCCCGAACCGAACTGAACCGAACCAGACCGGATCGGACCTGGGGAGGGCAGAGGGGTGCGCAGTCCAGGTGGTGTTACAGGGCCCACACTGAGGAGAAAACCACAGTGCTGGACCGTGCTGGTCCGTGCTGGGTCAGGGTTCCTTTACCCTATGAGGGAGGCCATGGACAGAGGTGCAGCGTGCAAGAGCTGAGTGGCCTCTCAGCCCTCAGCAGGATATGGTTAAAGGCCACAGCACCGGTGCCAGAGCACAGTGACGAGTGCAAAAGGGACCAATAGGGGGCAGTACAGGGCCACGGTTGTAACCGGACCTCAAGCTGTGGTTCACACTGCTGAAATGTCAATTCCCGACACTGTAATTTGGCTGCAGAACGATCCAGAACGGCTCTGCATATTACAACTATCCATGGCACAAAGAGAATGATTGAAGATGAGCCCCTCTCCAGGGAGTCCCGCAGGCTCGTTTTCAGTGCGTGCTTCTTGTGCTTTTTATTTACTGTTGTTGATCCTTCAGTTTCACACTGAGGCTGACATTTACACAGCCGTTCAGGGGAAGTAGCTCCCAGAGCACTACAGTAGGAAGTGGGGTTGGAACCCTGCTAAACACTGCATCCCTTAACTAGACCGGCCCTCTGCTGATCAGCGTTTGTGCTCACAGGTTATGTCCCAGCCACCCCGTTGCCATGGCAATGCTGAGCATCTTCAGGTGTGTGGACACTGCCAGAACCTGAGAGAGGAAGAAAGGAAGTAAGGAAGGAGGAGAGACACCAGTGATTCCCATCGCAGGGCGAAACGTAAAGCCAGCTGGCAGATCGATCGCTTCACCGCGTTCTTTACTCATGTGTTCATGAAATACTGCACAGTTAAATTGACGACTCAGTGTCGTTTTGAAGTGCCTTACCCGAAATTTATTTGATTTGGAACGAACCGACAAATGGAAATGAGGTTCAGTACTGCTTTGGTTCCAACAAATGTTCAGAAAGAATGAATAAAACCCAGCAATAATAATTAAAAAATTACGACTCTGTTAATTCTGTTATTTCATGAAGAATCAGTTCACTTAACTTTTGTCCGTATTAGTTTAGTCGTGCTTTATTAAAAATGCACTATAATGTCTTTGGGAGATGTATGTTATATATGATGGTTTATCATTTGTTTATTCTGTTCTATATGGTAGCGTATACTCTATTGCATATAATAAAGACACTGAAAATAGTAAACAACAACAACATCAATAATAATAATAATAATAATAATAATAATAATAATAATAATAATAATAGGGGATGCAGTGGCGCAGTGGGTTGGACTGGGTCCTGCTTTCTGGTGGGTTTGGGGTTCAAATCCCGCTTGGGGTGCCTTGCTGGCGTCCCGTCCTGGGTGTGTCTCCTCCCCCTCCAACCTTATGCCCTGTGTTGCCGGGTTAGGCTCCGGTTCCCCCCAACCCCGTATAGGACAATCGGTTCTGAAAATGTGTGCGTGTGTGTGTGTAATAATAATAATAAGGTGGCTTTTTCCCAGATGCAGGAAGTGTTAGCGGTTTGCACAGACCACCAGCCTGATGACCGCCTCGAAACGTACGCATTGACGGTTCTTCACAGCAATGGAGCCTCCAAACCTCCCCCCCAACTAACCCCCACACACATGGGCAGCTCATCCCACTCGGAACGCGCTCTCCCCGAATTGTGGTCACCTGGTTATTTTTAAGCGCAGATTTGAGCATACAAATGAAGAAAAACACAGATAATTAGTTTTAATAGACGTGCCCAGATGGGGAAAGCCGAGCTGCTCTGGCTGTCGGCCCGCGAGCGCATTTCTCAGCAGGCCGGCCGTCGGGCCTCTCCCTGCCCTGCGCCTGGAGGTGGAGTAAACATTCAGGGGGGGGGTTGTGCTCACCTCACGGAGGAGGCCTTCAGGAGGGCTTCCTAGAGAAGGTTGTCTCCGCGGCTCTGGTTCAGCGAGCTTGGCTTCGCGATGGCGGTGACCTCGCTCGCTCGTGCATTTCGGCAGCTGACATCACGAGTCTTGGCATGTTTAATATTTCTCGAGTTAGAATTCGAGTAGTCGTGCCCTGATCCTGTTAATTGACACTGTTTGTTTGTTTGTCTACGGTGTCGAGTTGCACAGAAACGCTCCCTGTGGTACAGAGGATGAAATCATGCACGTCACCTGAGCGTAAATTCGAAAGTGGAGGCTTTGCTTTCTTCCCTTAGCTAAATCTAGATGAGCGAAAGTAATGTTTTAATTGCCGGACTCATATTGAAAAAGATACTGTGAATGTTCCCTTTGGTTGCTATGGCGATGGGGAACGGAGCGAGGGCCAAACCCCAAAGCAAACGGTGGCTTCGCAGAGCGGCTCTTCCGTGCAAAACCACATCCCTGGACGGAGCTGCGGTCGAGGGGCTCGGCGGCTGCGGCTCCGCAACCTTCCGCGACGAGCCCAGGTGGGAAAGCGTCATTTGTTTCCCGCACAATATCAATTTGCACACGTCCATCAATGGGGGGACAGGCCCTCTGGGGTCACCTGAGGCGGCGTCTCTGCACTTCTGTCCAGTCGCAGGTTTGCCAGGGTGGCGGATCACAGCACTTTCCTTTCAACAGCACGAGGCCCATAATGTTTTGTTTGCAGAGGAGACACATCTATCCCAGCAGAGGCCTTAATTATCCTGCGAAACAACGAGCGAGTTATATTTCATAAGGGCATCTGGCCGATAAGGCGTTCGGCCCCCATCTCTTGTAGGGAGCTGGAGTCGCTCCGACTGCGGTTGTTTTGTAGGTTATACATGCCCATAACGGGCCAGCTGCAATACACACACACACACACACACACACACACACACACAAGAACATATGAAACATGCCGCTTACTGTAAACACAAAATCAAATGAATTGTCAGAAAGGTGGAAAAAATAGAAATGAACTGACGTTAACTATTGATTGCAATGAATAAATGTTTCATATGAAGTATTTAAGAAGCTTTGATGGATACACTGCACTTAATAATGCTTGTATAAGTACATTCATTATCCATATCCACATCCATATCGACGTCCATATCCATAAGATCAGTAGGTGGGGTGAAGGGTAGAGTCCTCATCTTGCAAATGAAAGGCCCTGCGTTTGAATCCCTGCCTCTGTGGTTGTACCATAAGGAAGAACTAACTCTTTAAATGGGTAAATTGCTGTAAATTGCTGTAAATGGCTTAGTGCACAAACCAAATACTGTATTGCACAATTAAGGCATCAACTAAATAACATGTAACCGTCCATATGCATTATGCTTTTGCACGCCCCCTGTGGATGTAAACTGCCACTTTCATACCCAACCCGGAGTGAACTGGGGTGAAATTCCTCAATGCCCCATGCGCACCCCCCTCCTCCACCCTCCAAACACACACACACACAGATGTTTATTTAGTTGTCAATCCAGGAGCTTCACAGCAGCTCTGTTTATTTGAATAAACTTGAAAATGCAACATACCCCAGTAACAGGGCTGCAGTTCGCAGTCTGGCTGCACCGGGAGTTTGTGCCTCTGCTTCGATTCATGAACCGTTTCCCACAGTTTCGAGGAACGGCTACAGGTTGAGCGTGAGCACTCTGCTTCTTCATGGTGCACTGGTGTACAGAGGGTGTGATCGGGTGAGAGGGTGTGACACGAACACCTCTGCACCTGAGCTCTGCAGTGGCCAAGTGACAGATCGAGCTCGTGTTCATTTATTTTTCTATATTTGGGTCTTTATTATTTTATTTAACAGCCGGCATGATTATTACTATGATGGTTATTGCACCTTTGGATTTCGTCAATAGTTAGGGTGATTACCATGGTTTTGCAGATCATACTGGGGTTGGAAACACCACACGACGGAAGTGTAAAGAGTGGAATTTTTTGTAGCCCTGTCGAGACACCGAACTGTTTTTGTGGTTTTTCTTTTTCTGCTGAAAGAAAATTCTTACTTTGAAATCAGCTGTTTCCCAAATTATTTCTAGAGTGTTTGTCAGCCAGGGGGTGCGGTGGCGCAGTGGGTTGGACCACAGTCCTGCTGTCCGGTGGGTCTGGGGTTCGAGTCCCGCTTGGGGTACCTTGCGACGGACTGGCGTCCCGTCCTGGGTGTGTCCCCTTCCCCCTCGGGCCTTACGCCCTGTGTTGCCGGGTAGGCTCCGGTTCCCCGTGACCCCGTACGGGACAAGCGGTTCTGAAAATGTGTGTGTGTGTGTGTGTTTGTCAGCCTGGCTCTATACTACGCGTGTGTTTCTTTCAATAAGTCAGAGGTCCAGTTCTGCTCTGAGCGCAGCTGAGCTGTCGACCGGGTCCAGCTGTTCTGCCAATTTTTAATCAGTTCCCCATGCAGAAAGATGACGGTTTTCGCATCGATTTTTTGTTTTTTTTGTTTTTTTTTAAATGCAAAAGTGGATTTTTTGTGGTTCACCCAAATGTGAGATCAGTGTTTGAATAAATTCATTTTAAGAAGTTTCCATTTATCCTTTTCATCTAGAAATTCTTTTTTTTTTTTTTTTACAGATTTTGCTGCATTCCTTGACCCAGTTGCCCCACAAGTAGCTCTAGGAAACAGCTCAACAACAGCAGCAGCTTATGGGTCTTTTGCGGTACTTAGACCAGGGGAAGCGCCTCCTTCGCTCGCGTTCCCAGCACCGCGTGAGGAAACACGTTTCTCCTTGTCTGTGTCATCAGCTGATATTTCTGCATGTTTAGGTAACAAAGTGACATTTTTTATAGCTTGGAACCAAATGATAATTTTCCTCTTTAAAAATATGGGACTTTAGCACCTCTCAACAAGAATTCGGTGCGAGAACGTGATGTCTGGGCTCTACGGTCATAAACGAGGGCCCGGCTCTATACGGCAGCTCATATCGAGCAGCAGCGGCGATTATTTCCGTAATTGCCGCACATCTGCGGTAATTTCCACAAAACAGCTGAGCAACTTCAGACGCAAGCTGTTTACCTTGTGGGGAAGTTCGTCCTTCCAGAAACACACTCATATTCGCAAACACACACGTCCAGACACACACGCTTGCCAAATCGCACACGTACACACTCGTGTTGGAAGTCACGGAAGCGCATATCTAAGTAATTCCAGATGTTCCCACAGTGCCGCCGTGTCTTTTCCGGCGAGAGTCAGAACTCCAACCCGGTTCGACGTGTTAGGGAGTCCAGTGTGGCCCCAGACCCTCCGGGAAATAAAAAACATCAAAGGAACTGAAAGCGGCAATAAATAAGACGAGCTGCGAGCGCACGTTTACGGCTTTACGAGGGAGCCCGCGATGGCCGTCGTCCAGCATGGAAGCCATTAATGATTAGCAGGGAGAGGAAGTGCGTACGCCGGCATGGCGAGATCGCGCGCTAATAGAGTCAAGGCTCCTGTTAACCCCAGTGAGTAAACGCCCGCAGGAACGTGACCCCGGTCGCAGCAGCGTGCGCTGGTCTTGGAGAAGCTCTTTGTAGCGAAACACATGGCAGGATTGTGCTGATTAGTGCGCCGTGTGTGTGTGCGTGCGTATGCTGCAGAATAGGAAACTTCCCCCATAAACCCAACTGCCGTAAAAATGCTCTGGACTAACTGACAGCTTGATTATGGCGAATTCTCCGCGTTACAAGACCATCGGCTCCGCAGCACCGACAGGAACTGGTAACTCACTAAACCCCAGCAGGAGCGCTGTGGTCCCCCCCTCTGCCCGCCACTCTGCTCCCTCTCGCAAGGGTCCAAAATCAACAGTCTCTTGGGTCCAGTTTTGTCCTCTGTGCGACTGAATGAGCTCCTCTGTCCCTCAGCGCTGCTGAATCACTTTCAGTCTCAAAATCCCATCTCTTTCAGAGGCACTTCTGATCTCCCGAGAGCTACATGATCTTCAGCATCATTATCTGTGGAAAGAAACGCTTTGTACTCCCTATCAATTCTGCTCGGAGCTACTTGTGCAATGCAAACCTGCACAAGAGTGGTTCTGGACACAGTGACTGCACTGGACACGTCTGTGTCTGAAGCTCTTTGTCTGTCGCCTTTTCGTTTACTCACACACCGCTTTGGAGAAAAGCGCCTGCTACACCAACTCATGTAAATGTACTGTGAGCAAAAAACGTTTCGGTTTAGCCGGCGATGGGAACGCAGCTGGTCTGTGCAATACTGTCTCTCCCTCTTTCTTACTCCCTCCCTCATTATTTATTCCATCCTTCGTTATTTTCTCTTATTCTCCAGCACTGTCAATGCATCTTCCTACTTGTTGTATGTATGCAAGTATGTGTATATGTGTGTATACGTATGTTGTGTGTTTTTTTCGTCTGCTCTACGCTATGAGCCACTGGGAACCAAAGCCAAATTCCTTTTGTGTGTGTATTTGTCCTCTGTGTGACTGAATGAGCTCCTCTGTCCCTCAGAGCTGCTGAATCCCTTGGCCAAATAAACTGGATTCTGATTCTGATTCTAAGAAACCGCACGGTGCGCCGGTCATACGTCACCGTCGCCGGGCCGACAAATGGGGGCCACGGACTTGTCCCGACAACTGTAGGGGAGCGCTAAGGGAAAAGGGAGCGCCCTTCGGGAGCTTCAGGAGCTTCAGGAGCTTCTAGAGCACAGGGGAGACGACAGCACCAGACGAAGCGCACGCGGCTCTCCGTGGGACTCCAGCTTTCGGGAGTCACACATGGCCCGAGCGCCGAGGGAACGAGAACCAGCTCTGCTGGCGCGCAGCCCTCCGTCCGACTATTTACAGTCGCTCTGCTCATCAGATGTGGTGAAGGAGCTGCAGCGGCGATCAGAAGGGAAGCTGGAGCCGTACGGATGAGTAGCACATCATCTCCCTGAACGCGTCAACAGAACAAGTGTGGAGAGGAGCGCTGGGTAGAAGGGCGCATGACACTGCGCCGCGTGACACCGCGTGATGGTTCGAGAGCTGTCCGTTACGCCAACGAGAACCCTCAGAGATTTCACTCACGCAGCTCACACTCATGATGATCTGCCCAGAACTTTCTAACATCCTCTCAGGCCACTGAATGTCTCTCTGAACAATGATCATGTGATTTTAGCTTCCCTCAGGTTGCAGAAAGATGCCGTGACACAAATGAGAGCCCATGGGGTTACGGGGCTTACAGTTATTTTCATTCAAAGAGGCTGAGACACCGAGGGCCTGACACACGTCCCATGATGCCTTGCACCGGCACACGCCCCACAAAGAGGAAAGGTCGCCCCAGGCCCGAACTGGCAGCTTCTCTGAATTTACCAGAAGTTTCCATTTTTGGCAGGTGAACGAAAAGCCAATGAGAGAAGTGTGGACCTGCACTCGCACTCTGAAACACACTCGCAGTACCAGAGCAGTCAAGGAAACGCTTTCAGTCGGTTTGTCACTGTCACACGGAACACAGGGAGCCGGGACGGCTGAACCCAAGTGCAGCGTGGTTCGTCAGAAGTTGAGGGAAGAGGCAAGTTCTCAAAACCGGGGACAGGCGAAGGGTCGGTCGATCGGCGAACAGGACAGGAACGAGGATCCGTGGACGTGGTCGGAGAACGAAACAAGGAGTCAAAAAACCGGAGATCGTGAACAGAGCAAGAGTGTGTGTAGTAACACGAGGAAGGGCGGTTGTCCCAAACGAGATTCCGCAACGGTATGGGAGCCGAAGAGGGTCTTTATAGGGTGAGCGATTACTCATGAGCTAGTGCGGAGCAGGTGTTGTGGGCGTGGACGTGACAGTCACTTGTACGCCGCTGAACACATGTCCAGGAGGCCTCCGGCTTTTCGTACAAAGCCTGTCTGCGGTAGTGTGTGCTGTGTGTTTCAATCAATTATTTATTCGTAATGTCGTCCAACGTCCAACTGACTGCTCTGTGTTTCTGTTTAGGTCACAGAATGAACCTCCAGCCTGCTGTGACCCCCCAGGGAGCTACATGTGAGGTGTGTGTTTGTGTGGGTGTGTGTGCTGGGCAGATGTTCCTGACATTGTGCTGGAAAGGAACGCAAAGAAGGTGCATGACTGGAACAGAAATTATTACGTCTGATTTAAAGGGCAACAAGTTGGAAACTGGACTTGAGATTCAAATTCAAATTGAAATTATTTTATTCAGTTTAGCTAATTTCTGGCTCTGATAGAACAACTTTCAATAAAATATTGGCTTACAGTCTGTCAGTGTTTACAGCGATTGGGGAAAAGTGACTAAGCGTGATCCCGACCCTGACTGAACTCCTCAGCTGAGATGTTCTTGGCCTGATTTCCTTGTGTCCCACAGGGGCGTAACATTCCACACCGAAGCCCCTAGCCGAATGTGATCGGATGCTCAGACGCTGTCTGTGAACTTTCCACACGACACTCACACACATTCAGATTCAGAGGCTGCACAAAACCTGGAAAAATCTCACAGTTATGCTGGGCATAACCAATTGGCTGGCAGCTGTGAGTTCAGACGGGAGGTTTCGGAGGGGGAGAGGAGAACCTGGGGGCTTGAAGGAAATGCACAGGGTTCATCCGACCTCTGGAAATGGACTGGCTGTACCAGGATCTTCGTCACTATCATTAAATGCTGTTAATTTTTACTGCTTTAGAGGTGGGCACTGCATGTAGAGTAATGATGAAGCTGTTACTGAGTTCAAGTCCTGGGAGGAATCCATCAATTTTTTTGGGATTGGCTTTGGACCACTGTGACCCCCGAAATGGAGAAGCATTTCCTTAATCTGGATGGATTGATGGATGGATCTTTAAAGGGGCAGCAGGTAGTTCAGCACTTGTAGATGTCACCTTCCAACTGAAGGACTTGGGTCTAAATTCCACCTGCTGCTGTAGTTCCCTTCAGTGCGGTACTTACCCTGAAACATCCAATAATTTTGTACAGGACCTGTCAGTTTTGGGTCCGGCACAGGCAGTTTTCCGTGCAGCACATACTGGACTCGAACAGCAATTCCTCCTCTGCACAAAAGCAAATCATTCACTGTTGAACAAACAACATCAGCAAGTAATGAATGTCATTTCTCCTGGAGTACGGTACATGAGGGGCAAACAGTGTAAACTGCAACTGTGTCCTTCATCTGGCAGCCTGTTGCAAGACATCTACATGCAGGCAAACAATTTGGTCCTGTTACAGTGGACAAGGAGGACATTCAGCTCCTTGTTGTACACCATAATTGTGGAGAAATTCACAGCAAATTAAATGTCATTTCCAGCTCCGTTACGCAAGTCACCTAGGAGAAAGAGTCAGGTAAATAAGAGCAAAAATGCTCCTGAGGCTTCATGTTACTCAACATGACTCATTGATGTAACCCTTGTTGTGCTTCAGGCTCTATCGTGACACCAGGAGGACGTCGAGGCTGTGATGCTGCTGTCACAAGCCCTGTACAGGATGTGAGTCTCCCAGAAAAAAAGAAAGCCAGTTGAGAGCACATGCGGTACAATAATACCCCCCAGCACATCCATTCAGACCGAGGACGTTTCCGGATCCTCGCTCCAGTCTGCGGTCACGTCTAGCTCACATCAAAGTGCGTCTGAAGAAGTGTGACTAATCCAGACTTCCTCCTCCGAGCCCAAGATCACGTCGGCTTGCGTGGGGTGTTGTTTCCTAGTTTACCCCACTGAAGGATCCTTCCTGCCCAGCTTCAGAGACCCGCAGAAGGAGCTCGGTCAACACCGGCCGCACACGCCATCGAGATCAAGGATGAATCAATGGCCACATCTGGGCAGCTGCTGCCTTTGATGTCAGGAACCACACTCTGAGCTGCAGGCTTGGACCACACAGCCAGGAGAGGACGAGTCGAAAACGCAGGCCACGGCAAAGGGGATCACCCAAACACACATCTCTACGCCTATCACAGCCTTCTCTGCGCCGTTTTCGCATGTGAAGAGGGTATCTCCGCTCTCTGTTGACCCTTCGGTGCTCCTGCGGCAAAACACACTCACTCCATACAAGGCTGCCCTGTGCAATGACATACTGTTACAACGGCGTGTGAAAATATACCTTTTTCACACAACAGGCTTATTATTCGCTACAACAGCATTTTTGCCCATAAAACGGTTGTCTTCCTTAAACAAGTTTTGTATTCTGTGCGGCTTGTATCAGACATTTTGGGACAGAGATACACACTGGGTGTCTCTGATTGTTCTTGTCAATCTGGCTATTTTCTGGTTAAATGTAGCCCTGTGGCGGCATGGTGGCACAACGAGAAGCGCTGCTGTCTCACAGAGCCTGGGTGGTGTGATAGGACATGGATTTGATCCCCGCTTAGTCTATATGGAGTTTGCATGTTCTCCCTGTGTCGTGTGGGTTTCCTCTGGGTGCTCTGGTTTTCGCCCACAGTCCAAAGACATGCTGTACAGCTTCACCCATAGTGTGTGAGTGACAGAGAGAGTGTGTTCCACTGCTGTATGGATGAGTGACCCAGTGTTAGCTGTGTATCTAGCAGTGTAAGTCACCTTGGTGAAAAAGGTGTGTGGGCTGGTAACACTACATAGAGTTCACTGGAAGTCGCTTTCGGAGAAAAGCATCTGCTAAATAAATAAATGTAAATGTGGTGTATTAACAAGAACTGATAGAACCCAAGCAGGATTTGAATGGTGGTGCTCGGACTCCTCTCTTTTAACATAGGCCACGGACAAAGACAAACACTCCTTCAAGCATCTTCGCTACACTGCACACAGCTACAGTGTATACTTCCTGTTTGCTAACACTGAGCCAGTGTCATTCAGTCTCAGCTACCAGTTATGGAAAATCTAATATTAGAACCGAAATAGCAGACTCAGTAATATGACTATTTTTATTTAATATACAGTAGCTCATGCTTTTCTTCAAAGTAACTAACTGATTTATCCATTTATACAACAAGGTAATTTTTACAGTGTCAGGTAGGGGTAAGTGCCTTAATTTCTATATATAATATGTATGTTAAAATACTCTGTCTTTCTTGGATAGACTCGACTGTGGCCACTCTTCATTGAGCAAGAAGTTATTGATGCTGCATGAATCCATGAGAGTGTTACATATGAAGAAAGGCTAGAAAAACAGTATTTTGTTACAAATATTAAATACTGTGGGGTTTGAAAAAATGCAAACAATACAGTGATGCATATAGTAATGAAATAAATGTAGAAAATCTTAATGTTCAATCTTAAAAGAAACTTATTCACCAATCAGGTTTAAAACAGGAAGAAATGAAGAGGTGTAAGACAAAGCACGGCGTGTATCTGTCTAGTTCCGTCGTAAACGCGGTACACAATTAGGAAAAACGCTGCGATAAGGTACTGCTCTAACCCAAACATGAGCCAAGTGCTGGGACAAAGGGGTAAAGAGCAACAGACAAACAAGGTTAAAGTGTTCTGGAACAGACATAAACAAGGTGTCGTTCGAGGCCAAACACGGAACAAATGAAGAGTACGGGGAATATGAAGATACAGATGCTACATGGTTTATTTGCCAGGCGCAGACAGACTTCACCGCAGAGAAATTTTCCACAGAGACGGTTTCAGTTTTCCACAGTAGTCATGACTTCACTCGTGTGTTTTATTCTAATAAGAATCGGGGGAATTGTGGCGTTTCTGCTGACCCCCTCGCTGTATTTTGTGCCGTGTAACTTTGGCCGATGTGTCCCCACGTTTTGTTCGGTGTGTTCCCAGAGCCCAGCGTCCCGGGCCCTTCCTTCACAGCCCTGTCCACAGCGCCGCTGAGGCGAGATGTTACTTTGCCATTACTATAAGGCCGGGTTCTTAATATTTCTAAGCTGACTGTTCATGTGATTCAAACAACATTCCCATGATGGACACATGGCCTTGGGTACAGATCTGCACCGTGGTGTTCCAGCTGGTGTTCCGTTTCTGTCAGATGTGTCTTGTATTTTGGAGCCGTACCGGGGGGGGGGGACACCAGTCAGATCCCAGGAATGGTGACCTGTTTTTGCTCACAGGGACGCGAGGCCCTTAGCAAAGCTCCTTGAGCTCCGTTGGACTGCCTGCGCAGAGCAGTGGCCCGGATGGGCGAAGGCTGAATCCTGCAGAGCGCAGCCTAGGTTTGAACAGTGCTACACGTGGGAGGGAAAGGAAAGGAAAGAAAAGAAAAGAAAAGAAGAAACTTGGAGAAACCTCACTCCCTGAATCACCTTCTAAACCCTTCGGGCAGCTCTGATGAACGGAGGCCGCTAACAATCCCCTGGCTGCACACATTCACAGGCCTCGTAGGGTTTGCACATGGAGATTTACACCGTTTCTCCTCTGGCATTTGGTTACAGCTCAAACTTTCCGTCAACGGGCGTCCCGTCATTTCGCATTCAGTACATCTGTCCTCACATAGAGGAAACGCCGCAAACCGGCTGCTGACAGAAATGTGGCTGAAGGTTGGTACGAGGCCTGACCTTCCTCTCTGTGTACCTCGCATATTTTTGGACAGCCGTGGTGGTGTAATTCACTGGAGATGTGACAAAGGTACAGGTTTACTGTGGTGAGACAGGCTCAGCGCTTCTGCCTTTCATTAAAATTGCTGAAGCGCTTTGCTAAGAACAGAAATGAAGAAACACCCAGCTGTGAAACTGAAGAAACTGCTAGGCGTGAAAATTCCTTCAAGATAATGAAATACATTTTTTGGACAAACGAAGCTTCGTGAGAAATTCATAGAACCTGACCGTCGTGTTCTTTATTTTTGCAGATTAACGCAGCGCACTTACATTCCTTTACACTCATTCCTTTAGGAGATGCTTTTCTTTATATATTATCACGATATATATTGTGGCAGAACACCGTTTGACGACTTATTTTACTTGACGACCTCGTCACATAGATTAAACACTTCGATTCGAAGTTCATCAGGTGCTCAAAATCAGACGTTTCACTTCACTGTAGGTAAACAACTGACATGGAATATTAAGTGATTTAAAAACGTTGAAATTATTAAATATATTTGAAACACCTCAACTTTTGAAATAGTCTTTAGGGAGAACACACTCAAAAGTATCGACTAATCTTTTACGTTCAATTTTCTTCATAAACTTCAAACGAGTGCTGAAAGCGGACTTGAGGAGTGACGTCACTGCGGCCTGACTGACATCTGTCCTGACCAATGGAAAACGGGACTGTGTTTCACGGTAACCAATAGGAGTGCCGGACACAGAAGCGGAAGTGGAGCTCCCTGTGTGTTCAGGTAGCGCATGGTAGCGCTGACAGAGCCTGTACTGTACATGGGGTAAAAATTACCACAAGCGGAGCCCATGGAAGCAGTCGTAGGTTTTAAGTTGCAGTAACAGCCTCCGAGCTGACTGTGTGCAGTGGTTCCCAGAGAGCTCTTTAACAACAAGTGTTGTAAAGTGTTAGATGGTAAGTTAGCTGTGCGGCTAAACATGATGATGATGATGATGTCATGACAGATGAGCCACAACAAGAAGACTGTCAGACACACACATGATTCCACGGGCTCGTATGTGCGAACTCGTGAAACTCGTGTTTTGTGAAACTGTTTTATGAGCCGTTACAGCGAAGAGTGAAGAGATGAACTGAGTTTGTTGGATGAATGTGTTTGTGTGTGTGTGTGTGTGTGTGTGTGTGTGTGTGTGAGAGAGAGAGAGAGAGAGAGAGAGAGAGAGACACACAGAAAGAGAGACAGAGAGAGACTGTATTGTGCATTTTCCGTGTGTGTGCGCTCAGGTGGACGCAGGCGGCCGTCCCCAGGACTCAGTGGACATGCTCTCCAGCGCCTCCCCCCCCGCCCAGCACGAGGAAGAGCCCTGTCGGCCCGGCCGCTCGCTGGACGTGGTGGGTCCCGGAACTTAGCGCGAGGACGATGGTGGTCGGCGAACGCAGCGATGTGTCTCCTGGGACAGGAGAAACTGTCCGCATCGGACGTGTCCTCAGGCTTCGCCGTGCTGCAGGCTCACGAACGGCCCTCGGGTGACAGACGCCTGTCCTGGAAGACGGGACTTGCCGGGACCGTAGATCAGGATCGGAACTGACAATAGAAAGCGATAAAAAATAAGTCAGCAGGGGGCATAGCGTTAAAAGCTATTGGCTCATACGTGGAAGGTCCCAGGTTCGAATCCCACCTCCTGCTGTAGGACCTTTGCTCAAGGAGCATAGGACTTAGAGCGATGTACATGGGTGAATCGCTGTAAGTAGCTTGTCCATGGTGTGCTGGGGGCAAGTGTGTGTGAGACAGTGGACGTTTCTTCAAGAAATTGTTTAATTTTATTTACTGGGGACAGGGGGCGCGGTGGGTTGGACCGTGTCCTGCTCTCCGGTGGGTCTGGGGTTCGAGTCCCGCTTGGGGTGCCTTGCGATGGACTGGCGTCCTGTCCTGGGTGTGTCCCCCCCCCCCCCCCCCGGCCTTACGCCCTATGTTGCTGGGTAGGCTCCGATTCCCCACGACCCTGTATGGGACAGGCGGTTCAGAAAATGTGTGTGTGTGTGTGTGTACTGGGGACAGCAGGTGGCGCAGTGGTTACTACCATTGCCTTGTAACTAAAGCACTTTTTTTGTGTTTTTTTTTTTTTTTTTTAACACTCCTCTGGCTTCTAAGGGAAAAGGTGAACGGAAAAGTGAGAAGTATAGTAATCGAATGAATGTGGTAAATATTGGTGTACACGTCGTCCTCGATTCGAGACGCCGCTTCGTTCTGACGACGCACCCGTGTGTCGAATTGCTGCAGGTGGGAAATCCCCCGATACTGTGGTACAAGAAGCGCAAGGATTTAGAAACATTTACCAATTGGTTTCATGTAATGGCCTTGGCTGTATTTAGTTGAGAATTTCACATGCTATTCATGTGAAAATAATAATGATATGGAGTACAGTAGTAGTGTAAATACTTTGTCATATTTTCATGCTGCACCATGAATTCCACTTAAATCTACATCTGAGCAGCTGCACACCTACACTTTGATCTTAGTCAAAAGGCCGAGAAGCAGCAGCACAACACTCACCATTTTACTCGCTCTCCTTTCTAAACGAACGGTAAGTGGAAGGGGGTTGCAGATAAAAAAGCAAACGCTGTGCTACTAGGCACCCAGACGGTGAGCGTGATGTGAGTGGTGAGACGCTGTGCATTGTGGGAGTGCTGAGAGAGCGCGTCACCAGCAGGACTCAGAAGTAACGTGGTAAGGTTAGCAGGTGAGCTGCTGTAAGTCCGGGCGTTCATAAGTCACGCGTGATGTAAGTGCAGGACCGCCAGGATATGAAGGTGCGACTGCTGTATCTGTATGTAACTCTCTCCCCCCCCCACCCTGTGCCAGTCCATCATCCTGCCTGTGTACAACGCCTCCCACTGGCTGGATGAGTGTCTGCAGGCCGTGCTGCATCAGGACTTCCAGGGTACAATGGAGCTCTCCGTGTTCGACGACGCCAGCAAGGTGCGGCACTCCGTTGGGGGGTGGGGGAGGTGAGGAGGGGTCTTGCCCGTTGGGGGCACTCCAGGTTACCAGCTCAGCCCAGCACAGGAGGGAGAACTCGATGGTCTCTGGGAATTATACACTCAGTGACCAGAGAAACATCCACACCATAGCGATTAGATCTATAGCCTTGCGCTTGGAGGTCCTGGGTTCGAATCCCGCCTCCTGCTGTAGGACCCTTCATCACAGTACTTACCCTCAGTTGATACAGTAAAAACCACCCAGCTGTATCAATGGGTAAATCAGTATAAGCAGCTTAGTAGGCAAACCTATACAATATAGAAACCTTTGCCATGGAGGAAAGTGTCAGACATTAATTTTAATGAATAAATAATAATAATGATGGTGACAAACGGGAAGTGGCTTTATGAATAAAAGAAGTCATTGGGAATAGCATGTGAGGAGGTTGTCAGCGGGTGCCTTTAAAAGTAAGCGATGCAGGGAACCCAGATGGACCATGATGCACTGCTGCCTCCGGGCCATCTTACCCATGTCTGAATGGGCTAAAGAGGACACGCTGGGGGAGTACCGGGATTTTACCGAGGTGTGGCTTTGGTGCTCCGCCAGTGCTAACAGCAACACTGATGGTGGCCCTGCATTACACACTGGCTCTGAGAAAGTGGACTGTTTTCATTTTTGCCCAAGCGTGACGACGCAGAAAGCATGCGGTAGAGACCCCCACCCCCACCGGTGCCCCCCGGCGGGCTCCCTGACACATACACACCGCTAATGATGTTTGGAGGCATGCGGCAGAGCCACAACCCCCGCACCCGTAATGACAGCCTGTTGAGTAACAAGGCTGCACTCCTGCTGCTTGACCCCGACCCAGCAGTGGTAATTACACAGTAAGGGGGCGGCGGGGGGGTTAGGGTTCGACACACAGCGATGGGCTCTGGTCCCTAGATGGGACATTACCCCAGTTCCTGTCATAGCTCCCCCAGGTGGGAAGTGTCAGATGGTGGCTCGTCGAGACGAGGGGGGCTGGAAGTCCTGGGCTGCTGGGGTAGTGACCCCCCTGCAAACCCTGGACAGACAGCAGGGACAGCTGAGGGACTGATACACACTGGAGGCCCTGAGGCTGTGTGTGTGTGGGTGCGCGTGTTGAAACCCAGACGTTTGCACTTATAAGGAAAGATGTGTTGGACACTAGTCACACACACTGAAGACAGAGAACTGCAGCAAAGTGGCTGGGTCACCATACTGTACCACGTTCTTTTGAAGGATATACAATAAATAAACACCATACAAACAGAGCAGTGCCCTGCAGTGGTGTGTGTGTGTGTGTGTGTGTGGATGTATGTATACAGGCTCATTTGTAGGATGTATGAGAACAGAGGTGTAGCTGGTGACACTTTAACAAATACATTAATTTAGCCTGTACACTGCTTTACCAGTGTGTATTTTAATTACGTTTCATTTATATTTATTTGTTTAGTTGATGCTTTTCTCCAAAGCAGCTAGTGGTGATTTACCCTATTTATACACTGGTGTAACTTCAGTGGAGCAATTCAAGGGTTCTACAGCATCAGGTGGGATTTGAACCGAGGTCCTTTGGTTTTCTAACCACTGCTACCTTTTAGGGTAAGAGTGTGTGTAGGTGGTGTACTTTTTAGGGGTGTTAAACGTCTTCGGGGAAAAGCTCTTTCTCTGCCTTGTATGAATAAGTGTGCGTGTGTGTGTTTGTGTGTGTGCGCACCCCCCAGGATGACTCGCGGGCGGTCATCTCCCGGTGGTCCACGCAGCTGGAGAGACGAGGCATCTCCACAGTGATCTCGGGTCACGACTCCGCCCAGCCCGGAGGAGGTCAGTGTGTTCGAAACCCTCGACCCTCTGCAAACTGCCAGGCGTTGAGAACGTTGTGCGCGAGCGTGTGTGTTTGGTGCGTGTCGCTCCGCATCGTTTGAAAGGGCGTGACCCCTGACTCGGTGCGACGGGACAGTCATTTCGAGATTTTTAGACTTGCTTTGCCAAGGGGGGGCATAAAGCATCGTGAGACCCCCCCCTTCCCCCCAGGGACATCCTACGCCTGGCTGAGGTGGCGTGCAGGAAGAGCGAGGGAAAGCGCTGCTTCTCTGCTCGCCCACATCTGTTTTTGGTGCTGGCGTCGGTTTCGAACCCATCTCACGTCAGGGTTTCTGTACGTTCTCTGGAAATTGTGATGTGTGATGCAGCAACTTAAAAAGTTCCTTCTGTTCCTCCTTCCAGCTGCACAAGGGGGCAGAGCTCTGCTCTGTGGGGAGTCTGTTTCGTGGAAAAGTGTCGGCCATGGGGTTCTCACCTCGTGGCCTTTAAAAAATAAATAAATAAATGAATAAAATACAAATAGGCCAGTCCCTCTCCTGGCCCCTAATAGAGTTAAACTGTACGGTATAATATAATAATGTACTGGAATTAAAGTGGGCGCCGGGTCGGGGCTGGGTTCCTAACCCCGGGTTGTGCTGCCGTGCTCTGGAGAAACTCCTCCTAGAGGTGGTGGGGCACCCATGTTGCCCAGTTTCCTTACTGCCCAGCAGTGACTCACCTCCGTGTGGGAAATGTCACTGATAACTGTGTTTTACCCTGAATTCCGTGAACACAAATGCATGCAGTGTGTGTCCTCTTTGGACAATTGAGGAACTGCAGGCCCACACCCAGAGCAGCTCCACCTGGGATTTCCACATCGTTTCTTTTACACGGACTCTCAGCTGCAGAACGCACAACCGACCGGTGGTGTGTTCATAACTTGTTTTGTTTGTAACTCAAAGTAACAAAAAATATAGGTTAATAATACAGATATCCCCAGATTTAATAATTTCTCAAATACTGCTATATCCAAGATTTTTACAGTAATAAATAAAAAAAAGATTCTTTGCACGGCTTTTTATTTTAATATCTTTATTTGAGCTACATTAAAATGGAAAGTACTTTAATATGTCTGAAAATAAAAGTTTCCACAAAGCCCTACTGTATGCCGATTGCTGACTGATTTATTCCATAACCCCGTTTGACGTACTTCATCTCGTTATCGATCAGAGACACTCAGGAACGCGACTGAAGCTGTAAACACAGTAGTGCTGAGTTGAATGGAGGCGGTTCCACGGATCTGTTTTTTCGCACCATCTGTTGGCTTGGAGGGTAAATGCAAGTCATCTTTACTATAAAGTGAAGTTAGGAAATAGGTAGAGAAGGAAATGCAGTTAAAATAAAATAGTGAACTGGGAAATGTTTGTATCTTTGAACACTCATAATTTGACTGTAAGATGAGGAACCTGTGTGTATTTTTCTGTGTCCTCGATGGTGTTCTAGGACCCAGCAGTGGGTTACTGTGCTTGGAATGTGTGTTCCCATACTGTAAGATGACTGAGTAATGGGAACTGGAGGACTTTCCCTCTCAGCAAACACACTTCTGCAGAGTCAGAGTTTATCCTCTGTATCCCCCAGTGATCTGAACAATCCCTGGTCTGTTTAACAGCCCCCCCCCCCGCCAAGGTCCAGCCTGGTGCCGGGACAAAATCACCCCCCACGCTACACGGAGTCCGAGTGAAGGCTCATTCATTCGTGTTTTTCTTTTCCATCGTTTATCATCCTGGGTGCAGCGTTTTGTTCACAGTTTGTGTCGTGTCCCATCCCTCTCCCCCTTCTGTAATGCCATTTTAATTAATCGTCCTGTTGCTGTATGTTTTTCGCTGGCGTCCTTTAAAAGAGAACAGGAGCTTCGTCAAGCTGAGGTGGTGGAAGGGCCAACGTGGGGAGCTTGCTACAGTACTCGCAGGGAGACGGAACGAAAATGACCTTAAGTCCATGGAGCTTGCAATTTGTTCTTGGTCGCCATGGCAATAGGCTACGCTCACAATGGAGCCCTTTGGAATACATTTAAAAAAATGGCCCTCATTCATTGACTGTTTCAGTGAAATATTAGAGCAGATTTGCTTGGTCTCTCCAGAGCATGCTTCATTATGGGAACCCTGGGGGAGATTAAACGGTGGCCATGGCAATCGTGCTTCACATACGGATTATGGAGGAGCACTGCTTTTTTAAAAAAAACTAAAGATGAAAGCTTTTTGTTCATACTTGGGGTGCTGACACCTCTAGATTCCAGCGTACCTCAGCAGAATGTGGAACTTCTTGGAGACAATGCTTCAGTCAAAAAGTCCCCCAAGTCTTATCAGAAGCCCAAAGGTGTACCTCTCGGCTCTGTACTCGGCACTGTTCCCCCCGCAGTTGGGGCTAAATTGTCCACCTTGATCTGGCGCACGTAGGTTGGAATGGGATTCCATTAATAAAAACAGACATGAAAAATTTAGCTGTATTGACTCCTGGTCCTCATCCCATCACATCTTGCAGTCTAGAGTGGATGTCTTGGTTGTTTTCGATGAGACCACAGTGATTCAGCCCAGTCCATGTTCAGCCCAGCACCCTGTGTAATTTCTGGCTAATTTATTAATTTTCAAGTGATGTGTTCACGCTTGATTAATCTGCATATGTCTTAATGTGATGGAGAACACGTTCACATTTACTTATTTAGCTGAATTAATATGCTACTTACCTACAGTTATTTGCCCCTTTGTACAGCTGGCTCCTTTGTACTGTAGCAGTTCAGGGAAAGTGGCTTGATCAAGGGTTCTTGAGCAGGAGATGGGATTGGAACCTGCGACCTCCAAGTGCAAAGGCAGCAGTTGTAACAGTACACAGCCTGCTGTCCTTGAGTTCACGTGTTTTATAAGGCTCTGTGTGTGAGAAGTGTCTTCTGTCTTCCATGCCAGTGGGCTACTCCAAGAACCGGGCCGTGGCTCAGAGCAGTGGACGGTACCTGTGCTTCCAGGACGCGGTGAGCAAACTCTTTTCCTTCTCTGTCCGTGTTTGTCTGAGGCCTTGTGTTTGCATGGCCAGGTGTTCATCTTGGAGAACTGGCTACTTTTTTGGTAAACCTGTCAAAGACCAGTGAGAAATAAACTGACCTACAGAGCATGTGCTCATTTTCCTTGAACATTTGTCTCTTACTGCGCTTGTCTGTGTAGGAAGTTCCCTCCGTAAATATGTGGTAGATTCAAGTGACTAACTTGTTCCTCTCAGACGGTCAACTTCTGAACCGTTGGACACCCGCATGTTAGACAGTTCTTCTGGACCACCCCAATAAACACTGACCTTTTGTCCTTGTACTGGTGTGCTGACTCTCTCTCTGTTGCTGTGACCCAGTTCTGTTCAGTTGTCACTTAAAAATAATATTTTTACCCTCAGCTTGGTACCTGACACAATAGCTGAGGGGGAAGCACCGGTGAACCGAGGTGTCGCACTAAGTTTGCTCTTGGTACGGGTCACCTCCTCCGAAGGGGGGCTCTCCTTGGGACCCGTCATTGACCCTTTGGTTGTGCTGTTTTTTGGAATGTGCAAAATGAATTATAGATTATTACGGAAGACTGGTGGCAGTTGGCTAAGGATCAGTGAATGAGATGCTGGATTGGAGGCGCGCACCCACCTGAGGGCTGACCTTGGACTGCCTCGGCCAGGTGGCTCCCTACCCATTTGAGGTGTTTGTCATGAGCCATCAAGGGGCGCTTGACAAATGAGCCGAGGGACGCAGTACCGAAAGGCTGCGTTTCGGTGCAGGTCTCGGTCCTACTCCAGTTTTCTCGGGCGTCGGTAACCCAACCTCCACGCTCACTGCTCCAGAATGCATGCATAATTCTCTGGCCCATTATCCAGGAGAACAGACTGGGGGAGCGGGTCTGGTCGTGCTCACAGCTGCGCTGGAGCACAGGGGGCCGAAAGTCACGCCATGGTCCTTGTCAGGACTAATTGAAAGGGAATGGCGTTCTGAATGGGCGTTATTGAACGCAGATGGTCGCGGATAGCTCCGAATGGCGTGCTGTGAACAGCGCAATGTGTTTGAGGGCTTTCGCTGAACCTGACATCGAGGTCGGCGTGGGAGAAGATGTGCGGTACGGTTGCTTGCCAGCTGCTGTAGCGTGCTTTCCGCTCATGGATCTCTGTTTCCTGTTACTCTGGCCTATGATTCTCTAATCTAATGGTCGGGGATGACGAAGCAGCCAGAGAATCTGTCTTAAAGAATTGAATTGTGGATCTTCAATTGAGTATTTTGACTTTGAATCTCTTCCTCGGTGCCTCAAGTTTCTGTCACGAGCGTTGAACCACATGTGGGAACTATGCAGCGGTTCTGGCATTTTAACGTATAACATCTACACAGGTTTCCGCATCTCTTGCTCATCTGTTGAGGGGCACTGCACTTGTCCCAGAGTCCTCTGAACAGGCTCAAGTGTTGTCGCAACACAAGTTCTAATATATTTCCTTCATCTTTGACTGTGACCGTGCGTACCGCTTGCATGAGAACCTCATCGTGAGTTGCGCTTTCTCGCGGACAAGAGGGCTGCTCTCGGTGCCCAAGGCCAGCTGTTGCTCCCTTGTTGAGAAGGAGTTTACTTACAATCACGCTCTTAAAATGTGCAACCTCCCCAAGGTTGGCAAGGAGGCCTAAACACACGTGGGAGGCTTGCTGAAATGGTGAGAAGGACGCAAATTACTTGCAGGCTTCTGGTGCTGCACGCCATGGGCTGTGCTGATCCTCATGCCGCTATTTCCTCGAGGCAGGGTGTGGCTGTGGTAAACACTGTAATTCTCCACCTGGCACTGTAAATGCTAGTAAATGGTCAGAGGTGTCCACCTCATCAGAAAGGACTCAAAAGTTGCACGTGCTCTACTCGCCAACGTAGTGGCGAGAGGACACCTAGACGATGAGTCGCGTGACCTTTCTGCTATGACAGTTTCTGGAGGGACCTTCCAGAACTTGTGATAATGATTATGGTTTGTTCTGATATCTATTTTTGCTGCTTGGTGGAGAAATGGAAACATTGCGGAGGACAGCGTGGTTGTTTATGAGCTTTGGAGCCTCCCCAGGGAGGCTCGGTAACTCAGATGAGAAAGAGCCCTTTGTTGGAGATAATCTTATCCACAAAGAGCAGTGAGACCCAAATAAGCTTCTATTACTGTTATTTGGTTGCTTAGCAGATGGTTTGATCCAAAGGGACTTACTCAGAGCACAGTTGTACTCTTCGCTCTATATTAACTGAAAGTCCCGGGGACGGCAGTTTCGCTGGCAACAGCAGGGCTCTCACTTCGGGCTTAAACCCAGTGACCTTTTGGTCATGAGCGGTACAGTACCTCCTTAGCCTGGTCCTCGTTTTCATTACTGGCACCTTTGATCCAGGAATTCAGAAACCAGAACATTGGTCAAGGTACATGAGTTCAAAACTGTAAGATGCACAAGCCGCTCAACAGCTAAGACTTAAGGTCAGTCACAAACTGATTAACAAATCATGACCATCCATTTGATATCTTTTAAAAGCTCCACTCCTGCATCCTGACCCTTTTTCGCTTTCTGTGCATTGATGATGTTTTCTTTATTGACAGTGAAACCCTCACCTCCTAAAATCCAAGATCGTGCTCAACTTAACATCAGAGTCTACCACCAGAGCTGCGAGTCTTCTGTCTCACCTTGAACCGTAACCTCAGCAGCTGCTGTAATGTGAAGTTGGATTTCCCCTTTTGACCTTTCAGTCTGGCAGAAAAAAGAATGGAAAAGAAAAATGATTTTAATGATTTACATGGTTTTTAAATGATGAGATATTTTAGCAAGTTCAGAGGTTAATTATGGTTTGGGCCTACATCAAGAGTTATGTTTGCCACCAGGTTTTCAGCTTCTCATGGTGGGAGCTATAGCTCTGGAGGCCTTTCCCTGTCACCCCAACCTCCATCTGTCTTCATCAATTCCTCACGTGTGGCTCCACAAATGAGAAACAGAAGTCGGACTAAGCTGCGCAACCAGCTCCTGGCTCCAGCATGGTGTTCGACTGGAGTGGCCAGGTGACACATTGTCTTTTTTTGGCATGTAACTGCTGCTTATCTAAACCTGGATTCCAGCAGCCAGTTCAAAACCTTTGTGTGATCCTTCACAAGTCAGCAGCCCGCTTGAAAAACACTTGGATCGCCTGTTGATGAACGCAAGACCCAGTGATGTTAACTGTTCCCTAGTTTGGTGCAGTTGTTGTGAAATTCCCCCAAAGTTTTGGTCGCAAATTTACTCATTTATGGGTGTTCTGAATCATCACTTTGAACCAGTGATTAATCTGCTTGGTTGGAAGCCTTTTTTTGAAGGTCAAGAAACACACTGTAAGGAAGAAGTGAAAAGGGTGAAAAAAGGCTCCCATTTGCTTTGTGAGCGCTCGAGCTGTGCAGTGGGGTCAGTTCCAGGGTGAAAAAACCCCCCTCACTAATTCCACCGAACTGGCGATGAACATGAGCTGCTCGTTGGCCAGATTCTACGGAGCTATCGGTTTGGTTCCTATCAGCGCTGACGGAGCAAGTTCCCATCATCTTGAGAGAAGACAGAGCCGTGGAGCAGCTCAGAAGCTCTTAGTCATGATTGCAAACCACAGTCGATGACCATGTGTGGGAGGTTTGCTCACTTTCGGTGTCCTGCACCTCCTCTGGTTTTGGAATGGCATGCGGAGCTTGTTAGCTCGTATTGGGCGATACCGCTTCCGGAGAAATCATACACTAACAAGCTGAGGTTTATGACACGAAGCTTCTGTGCAGCTGCATTACCCTCCACCCTTCTTCTCTTGCTTTTCCTAAAGCTTCTGCTCTGAGATTTCACTCCAAGGCCATTGCTTCATCTGATCTGAAGGGCACCAGTTTGTCAGAATTGTCACTGAAAGGGATCTGTACACCTGGGTAAGCTGGGCAATACCTCAGTGGGGGGAGCGGGGCAGAGGAGTGAAACCAGAGTGACACACAAGTGTCCTGCATCTGTGGGAACTGCTGAAGAGCAAAGGTTCAATACAGATATCTTATGAAGAATAAACCAGCTTGCGGTAGGAAACCCACACTTTATGTAGATCAAGGGCAGTCGCAAATGTTGTAAGTGTTAAACATTTAGACTTGACCGGTCTGTAGAAGGTGGACAGCAAGTTGAAGCCACCGCGTCTGTGGTTCTTCCCCTGTTCTTGGTGCAGGATGGCGCGTGGACTCAGGCTTGTTGAACTCTACGGGTATGGGATCGCAGTGTGGTCGAGGGTAAGGCTAAATAAAGGACAATCATGCGGTTGAGTCTCAGACTTCAGAACTGGGTTTTCTGTCACTCGTCCTCTTAGGTCAGCCAACCCCCTCCTACTGTGAATCAGGGCTTTAAATAGGTGGAGCCATGACAACTATATGTATTATTACTAGGTATGTTAGGGAAGAACGGCAACCATTTGCTGGAGTCCTTGTGTGCCACACTCCACCACCCCCAGAAACGGGTCAGGAGCCTGGCTGTGCCCCACCTCAACAGGAGAGGAGAGGACATTGGGTATGACCAATGAGGCCACCTGAACCTTAGAGAACCGGACTACCCTGTTCCTCATGGCTGAGTTGGAGCCAGTTGGCTTAGTGCCCCATCCCCCCCCCCCCCCCCCCCCCTCCCAGAGGAAAGCTAAAGTTAGGATGGAGCATCAACCTGGCTGTGTACGATTGTTTACCACGGTGCTGCAATTGTGTGGAACTTTTCCCTTTTTGTTAAGTTAAGGTGGGACGCGAACCTGCCCCCGCACCACCCCAGGAGTGCTGAAGGCTGCTGCTCTTGGGCAACAGTTTGCTTTATTTTCCAAAACAACACCCCCTCCTGAGCTGGGGCTCAAATCAGAGTGGTCCAGGCTGGATGTCCACCGCACGAAGCCGCAGAGGCGGTCAGATGGCCGCCCAGCTGTGCACCTACAGTACGCAGTGTTGGCATTGCCTGGTCCGCCTGCAGGGGGGGGCAGCGAAAGGGCTAATTACACCGAACTCGTGGCTTCCTGGCGCACAAGGCACGGAGACGGTCTGGCTCCCCGTGTTTAGGGTTCTTAAACACTCTGCGATTGGCCGTAGACACGCTCCGGGCTGTCAGCCTCATGACCGCACACACAAAGCGCTCTTTGAGCCACTGTACGAGTACGGTGCCACTCATCAAATCCCATTTGGCAATGTGAAAATGATTTGGTCACGCGCATCTCGGATCAGTTGGTACTGGAAAGGCCACGGTACTTTTTACGGGGATCGGACCTGAATTCTGGGAAACCCAAGTTCCGTCTTTCACAAGTGCCTGCGCTTGAGTGAGTGTGTGTGCATGTGTGTGTGTGCGTGCGACACACTCGGTGTGTTTCATCTGTACTTTGTGTGTGTGTGTGTGTGTGTGTGTGTGTGTGTGTGTGTGTGTGTGTGTGTGTGTGTGTGTGTGTGCGTGCACGCGTCAAGTTCTTGGAAATCTCTTCTTCTGCTGCCCCTCCTGTGTCTCATCATCCTCGACGACGTCCAGCTGCAGCAAGAGCTTCCTGCACCGCGGTATATGGGTGTGTGCGCGCAAATGTGCTCAAAACACTGTGGACTTGGAAGCTCGTTTGGCTTCGCGTGGAAAAGTTGAGCAAGTCTGGCCTTTACTTCTCTTGTGAAATTCCTGGTCCTTCTCCAGGAGACAGATGCGCACGGGCCGGTTCAATAGCGGGTGTCATGTACCGTGGACGGCCGGCGAGAGCGGAAGCGTACATACCATGGATGAGATCGGGGTGCTGGAGGCAGGTCGTCCTTTGGGATGCCTTGTGGTCGTACCGTCGCCCTTAACCGCTTCGGGAGAGAAAGGGTGTGTGGATGGGTGGGTGGAAAATATAATTACCAGTATTTCAGCGGTAAAAATGTTTGTGTTCCTGAGCCCCAAAATGGACACCCATTTATGCTGAAATGCCACCAGATCCCATTAAAATGGGCACAATTGCTTCAACAGCCACCATTAGTTATTATAACAAGGCATCAATAACTGTGTACTGCGGTATGTCTGTCTCCCTGTGCTCAGAAATCAGCGAAAACAGTGCAAATGAATTCACACCCACCAACAGTACCATCAGTGGTACTTTACTATGGTGCAAAGATGGGTGAAGGACTGTGAGGGCTCAGTGCAGTGTAACTAACACCGAGTGTCCTTGGACACAGGTCTCCACATCAGAGTAGGAGATGAAACTCTTTGTAAAGTTTAAGTCTTGTAGTTTGAAATGGCATGTCCTCGGGGACAACAGTGTGTGCACGCACGCGCGCACAGGAAATTTATTATATTTTCCCAACTGATTTTGAAATAATAATACCTCCAGAATACCATAATAATGCCATGCAGCAGTGAAGATGTGTTCGCGCTGCAGTCTGTCCACATTTCCCTTCCTCCCGTCCATCAGCGTTGTTCCCCAACTCTATTTTTCTGACATTTTCATTATCCACTGTTTGTTTGGTTTCCCGGGCAACAGCGGGACGGGGAGACGTATGCTGTCGGATAGGTGGTCCTGTGGTCGAGTTCGTAAAGTCTGTTCTCCCGCGCTCTTAATTAGCAGCCTTATGCCCCCTGGAAGCAGGACCCCCTCCCAGGGGGGTGCTGTTGCATCCCAGCTCCTTCCGCATTCCTGGTGGTTGTAGGGTCTGCACTCATTCCTCTGTTCTTCCTCTGTGGAACCCATGGATCCTGCTTGAGTGGTGATCTACCCTGTCTAACCCTGTTGGAGTTAATCTACCCTTGGTTGAGGTGCTGTATTAATAAGTGAATCAGTGGCTTTGTGGTAAATGTCACACTAAAGCACATTGGAGTAAAGCGTTACATGAATGTCAGTGAGTGAACAGTGTTCAAGGTAAATTCGATAAATCACTGCGACGACGCGACGACGCGTCTCCTGCAGCTTCCGCTCCACACGGTCCTGTACCAGATGATCACTGAAACGCTCAGATGACTGACTGGACCCCTGCTTCATGTACTCCTGCTCTTGTCCCACAGAAAGGACATCGTTGTGCACAATGTTATTTATGACAATGGCTCTCCGGGGGGACGACGGTATCTGCAGCGGTTTTGTTTCAACCTCCAAGTTCTGCTAACAGCCTCGTTTAGTTGTGAAAAACTGAAACACGATACTTTCAGTGACTGATATTTCTGTCAGTCATTAATCCTCCATTGCTGCTGCGTAACAAAGCATTCTGGGTAATCTGTGTCCTTCGCTCTTTCTCTAGGATGATGTCATGATGCCTCAGAGAGTACGTCTGCAGTACGAGGCAGCTGTGCGAAATCCCACAAGTGTAAGTACATTCCCCCGTCACCGGGAGCAGCACCGTACACACCCCGCTGTCGCCATGGTGATGCTGTCCTGCGGCTCTCTGGGAATCAGCGGGGTGTGAGACGTGCTCCGTCACATCGGTCTGTGTTTGCCTTGGAAGGCTGTGTCCCAAAGAATCTGTCCGAATTCCCCCAAAGGAGCGACCGCTGGAGCCATGTGTTATTTTAGAAACACAGTTTGGGACTGTTTTTTTCTCCTCTGTTACTGACCATCAGGGGAATGTACAGCAAACGGTTTGAAGTCCCAAACTTGTACCTTTGAAATGGGAAGGTCCATTTTAACATGAGGCACTTTATTCCATTCTGCGCACACACACACACACACACACACACACACACACACACACACAAAGTCTCAGTGTCTCTCTAAAGGCCAAGCTATGTATCCTCAATGATGAGAATATTCTGGAACTCAGTCATTTTCAGTTTGCTTTAATATAGCTTTGCCTTCATAAAATAAATATTTGTACATTTCAAAGTATTTTATTTAAGTTATTATACCTATGTCTGAGATTTTCACATGACCAACCTCGGGAATAATTCAAGGGTCATCTGCATTATTGATCTTTTATTGCTTGTACCTGTGTGGTAAAAGTGACTCTGGAGTTTCGACCAAAAGGAGTTACGAAGAGACTCCTTTTCCCAGTTGAGATGGACGCTGAGATTCCACTGTTTTTAACGTTCAGAATGAAGCAGCGCTGCCTCTAGGTGCGAGATCATACCTGCGACCCTGGCAGGGCTCAACGGGCCGCACGACGGCTGCGGCTGAGAGGACAGTGGAACGGCAGCTACGCACAGGGAGAGCCGCCGTTTTCCTTGGCCGGTTTGAGGTTCGCCGGCCGGTGGCAGAACGTGGTTGGAGCAGTCCTTGGGCAGCTGGCACCAGCAACGGCACTGTGGCAAGGGACGTGTGTGACTGCAGCGAGGGCCCAGCGTTGCCGCGGGTGACGGAGAGGAAACGAAAGAGCTGATGGTGGCAAGCCGAGCGTCACTATTTTAAGGTTTCCTCTTATCTCAGCACCAGGGAAGTGGACGAGCGCTTTTCTCGTTTCCTGGGCGTGTGCCGCTCCACTTCTCTTTACCACATCTTTCCTTCCGTCATTGGCCAGTAGGACGAGAGACTGGCTAAAAGTTCCCCAAAAATAGCGACTCACATTTTGGCTCCAGCATGTTTAGCATAATGGTTTGGGAAGTGAATCTGTGGTCAGTTGAGACGAGTCTCAAGTGAATCATGGTGGTGAACTTAAACCATGAAGGAGGTAAATGTGCTGCGACCTTAGCAATAAACATGGTAAAATTGATGATGATGACTGTGATGAAGTGAGGTACCGACATAACCCGCATAACTGGCTTAGCTATTCAGTGCTTCTGGACTGACTGTGAAACCCATGAGACGGTTGGAAATTGTGTTATTATTGTTGTTATTATTATTATGGAGCCCCAGTTAGGGGAGTCAGCCTTCGGACTCAAAGGATCAAGGTTCGAATCAGACCACTTGCTGCTGATCAAGGCACTTAACCCTGAACTGATACAGTAAAAATTACCCAGCTGTATAAATGGGTAAATCAGTGTAATTAGATGATTATTGTAAGTCGTTTTGGAGAAAAGTGTCAGGTAAATAAATAAATAAATAATTTGCTGCTAGTATTTCTCCTTCATTTTCTTCTGTACTTTTCTCCACAGTGCAGTGTTAGATTTCACAAAAAGCCACGTGTACAGCTGGGTAATTTTTACTGTATCAATTCAGGGTGAGTACAGTACCTTGGAGTTACTACAGCAGGAGGGGCATTTGAAGCTGATTCCTTTGGTTGCTAGGGAACAGCTCTAACCAGTACTCCCCCTGCTGCCCACTTGTAATGGGATGGATGAATAAACGTCAAATTGTGTGAAAAGTATAAAACTTCCTCTCACTTTGGGTAAAAGTACCTGCTAAGAGAATAAACTCCTGCGCTTCCTGGATCTGCAAGATCTGCTGGCTGGACCTCTCCTCATTTGCATCATCATTGGAGGCTTTTTCTTGGAGGCTTTTTCTTTCTTTGGGAATATCAAGTAAATACAGTTGGAACTTTGGTTGAGTTTCTCTCCCAGTGTGTCGCCTGGTTGAGACCACTGGAGCCCCTCGGGGAACCTCAGCTGAGTCATCGAGTGGTCGCTTGAGACACACTGACCATCATATTGGTGGAGCTTTGGTTAAAGTGTGTGTGCCAACACCGTCGCCATGTTTACAGCCGCCGCCGCCGCCACCGCATTGCGACACTTTGGAGTCGCCGCCCAAGGGACCGGAGAATTGCTGGGGCCGCAGCATCGGCTGTTGCTAAAACAGGCAACGGACGTTCTCAGAAGTTTCTGGAAGGAATGGAGCTTTTAAAAGGAACAGCAGACTATACGCTGTGGTGATTGAACATCTCACCTACCCCTGTTTAAGAAATGGAAATGTACGTGCAGCTTGCAAAGAAATTCTAAGATGTAGTTTTGTCTGTATAAATGAGGTTAAGAAGCGCTGTCTGCAGTTCTGTTTGAAAGCACTGAGCCCCTTCTTGAATGCTGGGAGGGATTCAGCAGCTCTGAGGGACAGAGGGCGTTCATCATTTACAGGGTTTTGATTTTGGACCTCTTGTGAGTGGGACCATCAAGTAGGCAGAGATGGAGGAGTGTAGCTGACTTGCTGGGGTTTAGGGACAGATCAGGCCATGTACGTATTGGGAAACAGTGCTGCATTTTGAGAGCTGCTTCTTTTGCCCCGGCCCCAGAAGGCCCAGAATTACTGGGTGGTAGGTGGGTGGGAGGGGGCTGTGGAACACCTCCTGGGGGCAGATAAAACAGCTGGGGTCCCTGGCAGCCTGTCAACTAATCCCATTTTACAGCAGGGAATGCGGTGCAGTAACACGTGTTGTGCCCAGCAGGGAGTCAGGTGCAGAGTTAGGTTACAGGCCCTCCCGAACGCCTGGCGTTATGAGTGATCGTCACTGGACTGTTTGATTAACTGATGACTTGAGTCTAACAACACACCCATGAAATTTCAATTTTCCCTTTCTTCTGTTGCTGCACAATGAATGCAACTCAACCAAACAGTGATGAGGTACGACTGAATTGGTCAAACGAGCCAGCTCTCAGCTGAGGAGAGGAAAACAAAAAAACTCCATCCACAATGAAGGGGAGAAAAATAAACCTGTGGAGGTCCAAGTACCAGTGGCTGCCCACCTTTTCTAGGCATTCTGATGTGGTAACAGTGGACCTGTGTAGAAATGTCTGTGGTTATAAGACCAGTAGAACAAGCAGCATGAGGCTAGAGTCCATGGTCCAGTCTCAAGTGGCTGATTCAGTGTGGATAGTGAAGTTACTCGTGGAGAAACTGCATAAATGACTGTAATGAAGCAAAGTAGTAGTCAAGGATTCATTTGTAGTAACGTGGAGTGTTTCTGGTTGCTCTCAACATGCTGCTCAGGTTTCGTGGTCTGGCTTTGGGTTGGAGACTCCTGTCCACCAAACGTCACTCAGAATGTTGACTTTTCTGGAAGCGTTCCTGGAACATAAATTTAGCCTTGTGCTTCCGCCAGTGTGTAATGTGATGTTTGGATTTGCTTGAAGTAACGACAGCTGAGCATCAGTTCATCTTGCATACAGTCATTTCAAAGAACTTAAACAATATTATAACAGAAAATATTGAGTACCAGAAATGTTAACCGTGACAGAAGTCAGGCAGCTTCCTACGCAAGTGCAGAAAGGTGTAAAAATGCTCAGACCCCAGTCTTCTGTTGTTCACAGAAAGAGCAGGGCATCCATTCCTGTCTTCCTGTCATCACATTAAGCTGGGGAACCCTTATGCTGATGTCGGCTCATTAAAGGGAGTCCTTTACTGTGAAGGAACCCTCTCCGTGTTGAACATTGAAGGGAATCCTTCATCATAAGAGTCTTTGCTTCATCGAAAGGTAAACCTTCACTCATCTCCTTCCACAGCTACTCCAGAGAGCTGTGGGTTCTTCTGACCCCAGACACCCCTGGGCCCGGCTCTCTGTGAGCCACCTTGTCGTTGATGCTAAAGCTTGACCTCTGACTTCCTGTAATTTCTAACTCTTTGATCAACACAAGGGGTTTAATTTTCACGGCCTATATACATATGTGTGTGTTGTACACACACCTTCTCCACTCTGTAATACTGCCGCAGTCCCTTCAAATTAAGACGACTACCTCGCTGTTGTTACAGTTTCACTTTGCAGATGTGCTGCAGAGCAGGCAGAAGGGCTGGTTTGCATCTTGACGCGTGCATGCCTGTGCATGCAAGGGCTCTAGGGAGTGCTCCAGTGAGTGTTGAAACAGTTGCAGGCCTTGTTTAGTCTTGGCTTTCCTTCTCTGGTCGACCTCAGGCTTGCACTCTGGTGGCAGATGCACACGGTCAACAGACCTGGCCCAGTGTTGAGCCCAACATGCTGAAAGACCAGCGCTTTTCATTTTGATGTACAAATGGCTGCAGCACTTCTCTTCTCTGCTGGACTCCCCATTATAGGCTGCAAATGTTCACCTTCAGGTCATCAGTCTATATGCTATCGGCATGATGACCGCATTCAAATAGCAAATACATAGATAATCATAGCAGATGGAGTTACTGGGACAGAGTGAGCTCATTTTACCATATTGTGGCTTCTTGTGAGTGGGATTACCAAGCAGAGGGTGGGTGGAGAATCATAGCGCTCTTGCTGGTGTGATGTGAAACTGAAGATGTCTTAATTTGACATTTTGGTTGATCTTTCGAACATACCTCCTGCTCTAGCTTATGAACCCGGAACTTCTCGCACCTTGCAGGTACTCACATTGTGTGTTTGTGTATACGGGAACATGCTTCAGTGTGTTCGAGAAGCTGAGGAATGTGTGTGCCTGTATAAGCAGTGTAACATTTCTGTGTGTATAGATTACAAGTGTGTTTGTGTGTGTGTGTGTGTGTGTGTGTGTGTGTGTGTGTGTGTGTGAACACAGCCGAGGCAGATGTGGGGTATTACCGGGCAATGCGGCGCAGGGGAGTGGAGCCCCGATCTCTGCCGTGTTTTCAGAGCAAGCAGAGCAGCCGCGTTTATTGAATCTCAAAACCTGAGATCTGTTTTCACAGATGGACGGGATAAGACAGGCGCTTCCATCCTTTTCCCGCTGTTTTCCTCTCTCCGCAGGAAGCCGTCGGGATGGTTTCATCGTGATCCGGCCCCCTGTGAGAGCCGGGCGTGTGGCCCGTGTGGTCTGGTGGCCCAGGACACCACACTTGTCTGTGTAGACCTCCCATGGAGGTGATATGAGTAGGGCTGGAACGGAGGAGGTGGAGGCATCAGTACACGCGCTCATCAGACGGCGCCTGCGTCACCGCAAGCTCCCTGGGGGAGGGCCTGACCTGACCCGACCCGCTCGCTGCGGTCCTGCAGACATCGATGGCCACACTAGGCCCTGACACTTTCCCACTGATCCCTGTGCTTCACTGTGCTTCAAGTAAACAAACACACAGTCGTGCACGCGCACGCACGCACACACTCACTCACTCACACAGAGTCTTATCTCTGTCTCCTTAAATGAATAAACAGTGGTATCGCTCTCTCTTTACTGCACAAACACCAGGAAGAACCCCCTTGGGCAGACACAGCGTGGCTTAGTGGTTTCTCCCGTTCCTTTTTCATCCTGACCAAACCACAACCTCGTACCTCCTGGCTCTCGGTCTCGTATTTTTTTTCGGGCCACAGGATCAGTTTCATTAGCATCGAGATACAAACTTCCCCGAACATCCCGGGTGTGGGAGCACTGGAGAGGCCGCGCGCAATAGTGTGTGTCGAGCTGCGTGTCGTTCGTCTTCGATTTTCGATTGTTACAGCTGGATGTGTGTGGAATGTGTGTGAGGAGCCTCCTTACGAAATCCCTTCATCCTGCTCGTCCAACAAGAGCAGTGGACCGAGGTGCCAGATCCAGTCTTGTCTTCTTAGTGCTTTCTTTACACTGCAGTACAACATTAATAGTCATATAATTAGGAAAATTATCTTTAAACGCTTATTCTGTTGTTAGGTTTGGGTGGTGAGTTCTTTGAGCCATAGATTGTTTCAGGATGATGATGATGATCATGATGTCTGAAGGTACGGAGCAGTGTGATGGTACTGATACCTGCAGCTCTGCGGTCTCTGTCTCCTCCACATTGTCTGAGGGTGTCAATTACGGGGGTGGTTGCAGTACCATCACCAGGTCTCTGTGTGCACCGCAGATCATCGGGTGCCGGGTTCGTCGAGAGCCGGAGGGGTCCACCGAGCGCTATACCCGCTGGATCAACTCCCTGAGTCCAGAGCAGCTCCTCACGCAGGTAAAACCCCGTACCCCTCTGTCTCACAGTCATCTGCTTGACCCAGGGAATGACTTATCCTATGTCTTCGCACGCACGCACGCACGCACGCACGCAACCAAGTACCACCCATGCACTGGCTCTGACGCCTGTGGCATCTGAGGAGTTAACTCAGTCCTTGGTGCTGCAGTGGTCAGGATTAGGGCGGACCATGTTTGTTTTCTGTAGGAATGTGAGGTGGAACTCATTTCCCTGGGGCTCCCCTGACCCCAAACCACCACCACCTCCACCTTCATGTGTGGGCATCCCGACACTGAAAGGTGGTCCTAGCAAGCTGCGTGTGTCGAGGAGCAAGACTCACTGCTGTGTAGGGCTGCAGGATCGACGGGAGAAGGAGTCGTGCATGAAAACTCATGGAGATGTTTTACTTGCTACTCGTAATGAAATCTGAGCTCAGTGTCCAAACTCTGCACTTACTGTCTCCTTCCCCAGTAGGCCCCTTCTGCTTTTTCCCATGATTCCACACCCCACCTGCATCACCCTGCATCTTATACGTGTATAGCTTCTGCATGACACTTATGAACCTTTTACACTTGCTCACATGTGTACACATGCAGTATGTAGCAATGTCCTGGCTGTACGAGCTCCTCCGTACACCTGGTTGGAAGTGCCCTAGACCTCAGGCGATATGGAATTTGGGTTGAGCGCACTGTTGAAGAGGACCGTACCTGCACCAGTAGGTGGTCAGATTCTGAGAGGACCCAGAGAACTGAGCTTCCTCACCTACCACTTGCCTGCATCCAGCAAGCTTGACTCTAAGGGTCTGCTGGTGCTGAGATGTTGCCTCTGAAGGAGCCTGTCGTGAACCCCCTACTTGCGAGTGGGATGCAACACGACTCTCATGGGATGAGAAGCCCCTGCGGTCTGGGCCTGAAAGCGGCCTAATGAGTGGCTGTCACGATGACTGGCGGAATCCAGACATCCGCTGCGGCTTTCTCTTCTGTTCTGCTATTTTGGGATTTGGGTGGGGGGTACGGGGGGGCAAACCAGATTCTGCAAGGGGGATGCGTTTGATTAGCCACGGAACCCTCTGCGCATGTGAAGCAAGCTAGGAGGACCTGAAAACTCTCAGTTCAGCCCAATACCAGTATTAGGAAGTAGTCAGGGATGTCTTAATGGCAGATTTCTATGGGACCCAGTATGGAACCCTGAAGGACGCAAAGGTTGGAAAGTGTGGAGCAACGGGGTCAGAGTAAGAGCAGGAACGTATGAAATGAGGTGTTAGGAGCCTTGGTGAATGCAGATCCTTAGAGTGTGTTGAATGTAACACAGGTGGAATCTTACTGCCACGAGCCACGCCTCCGTCCCCGTCTCTGCAGAGAGGAAGAAGGAGGAAACTGTACTTCTTGCGCGGGACATCTGCGGTGTGAGACATAGGTCTCCGGACATTGCCAGCCCCCAGTGGTTGTTACTTCCAGTCCCCAGCGGCCTGTGGATGAGCCGGGATGCAGATGCGTCTGATGCAGCTTGTCACGGCGTAGCCTGGAGGGGGCCGGCCTCTGCCTTTGAACGACAGCCTTCCTGTCGTTTAAGAAATGCTTCTGAAGTCCTAGGAAACCAAACAAGCCGCTTCTAAATTGGCCCTCCTTTCAATGACATCTTTTTTTTTTTCCTGCCGGATCTTGTTTCGCCTTTTTTCTTAAGAGCTCATTTTAATAGTTCTGTTGTCTTTCTATATCCAAGTAACATCAGCTTTTAAGGCAGCAAGGAGAAGAGTGCAGCTTCACGAGATGCTGAAGATACGGGGATGATACTCTGACAGCCATTCTCCTACGCTCTTCTTGCACAGTGCTTAGAGCCCTCGCCTTGCACTTCGGAGACCCGGTTTTGAATCCCCTGCTCTAGTACCCTTTATCAAGGTACCTACCCTGCTTTGATACAGTAAAAATGACCCTGCTCTATAAATGGATTGATTCTGAGTAGGCTAGTGTGCAGACCTCATAATGTAAGTGACATTGGAGAAAATTAAGGGAAAAAAGAAAAAAAAAGAATAATAAATGTTCCACTCTTCAACACGCCATAATTTCATACAGTTTTGGGTGCATGAAGATTATTGATTCATCTCTTCCAAGGTATTATTCCTTGTCAGTATGAGGCTTCTTTGCTCTGCTGTTCCACATTGGTCATGATTGGATTTATTTATGGTGAACATATGGACCCGTGGAGATGAGCCTGCGGTGTGTCCAAACAGTGTCCATCTGCTCTGGTTTTGCCGTGAGGGGCGTGTGTGTTTTTGTTTGAATGACTGAGCGAGCGAGAGGAGAGAGGTGTGTGTGTGTGTGTGTGTGTGTGTGTGTGTGTGTGTGTGCGTGTGTGTGTGCGTGTGCAGTTTGCACCCGGGCAGCCGTCCACGGGAATAAACAGTGACACAATGGGCGACAGCGCTGTCCCGCTCGCGGGCTCCTGGCCTGTTGTTCCCGCGACAGGAAGTGGGAGCGGCGGCAGGCGCAGCCGCTGCGTGGCCAACGGGAAGGGAGGAGGCTGCGGGGGGTCCTGGCAGGGCGAATGGAAACAGGATGTATACCTGGAGGTGCCTGTTTCCATGGAAACAAGCGATTTCACAAGGGGTGCAAGGTTTCGTAACGGCATCGTTTTTACTCGGAGTGTGTTTTAATGGGCAACGAGTTTCGATGTTTTGTCATTTGTTTTTCGGCAGTGATCTGGTTTCCCCGAAGTGGCTGCGAGCCCAGCGGGAGCTCCTAGCTCAGCATGACTCTGAGCCAAGCCATTGTCAGTGAAGGTGTGTTCAAAATCGGTTCGCTCTTAACACACACTCCTGCTGAGCGACAGGGCGGGTCCCCACGTACGCACCTGTGTTTCTGTGTTACGCCGCTTGGGAGAGAGACGGTGGTGTAAGCGTGAACATGACACAGTCTCTCACACATACACACACACACACACAGACCAGTGGATATTGGCCCTTGATGACAGCGCACGCTCTCTGCGATTGGTGCCTGCTGACAGGATGTGTCGGTGCGGGATTCTGATAAGGATAATGCTGCCAGGAGGGCAGAGGGGTCAGTGTGTGCAGATAAGACCTCTTTGTTTCCTGGGCAGAGGGGAGCAGGCAGGTACTGACAATACATCATTTTCTCCGGTTGCTCTCTTTTGAAGACTTGATGTCTAAAAATCTGAAAAATAAAAGCAAATATATGTTTGATGTCCCTCTCACGGAATGGTGTTCCAGTCTCGCCCTCTCACCTTTGGTGGTTTTCTCCCCAGGATAGGAAATGTATCGATCATGAAATGGATCAGTCACAAAATACAGTATATAGATTTTGAAACGGATGGATTATGAAATGCATATTATGGACTGTGAAGCGGATTGATCCCGAAATGGATCAATCATGAAGTGGATCGAATATGAAATACGGTGTACAGGTGGTCCCTGATTTACGATGGGGTTACGTTCCCCGAAACCCATCATAAGTCGAAAGTATCGTAAGTCGAAAATGTATCTAATACACCTAATACACACCTCTGCGTGACGGACTGGGAGATGCGGATCGCTGTCGCTGCCCAGCATCACGAGAGAGTATCGCTTACCCAGTAAAAAATCAAAATTCAAAATTCGAAGTACGGTTTCTACTGAATGTCTATCGCCAGCTCACCATCGTGAAGTCAAAAAAATTGCAAGTCGAAGCATCGTACATCAGGGACCACCTGTATTGACTGTGAAATGGACTGGTCATGAAAGCATCAAGAAGGGGTGTGAGAAGGTTCGCGATTACTTTCTTTCCTTAGCATGATTCAGGAGACACTGTGGATCCAGTACACAAGGAAAGCAGCGTTGTCCTTGCCAAAGATCCAGCCTGGGACAGATGCTCTGTGTCCTCTTGCTGTGCCCCAGCATGACTGCTGAAGAAGACCTTACCACCTGTTCATCTCCGGGAGGAAGCTCGAGGAGCGAATGCGTCACGTCTTGCACCACATCTGCGATTCTCTCGCTCTTAAAAAGCGAGGTACTTGTCGGAAAGCAAACCTCAGCACTGTCTCCCCGGTGCCGCGCTGTCCCTGCCAAGTTCGCGCGCCTCTTTTCCCGGTGGAGAGAGAGCTCCTTCTCCTTCCAGAATAGCCCTTGTTCCCCCCACTCTTCACAGATATTTCAGTGGAACCCCTGAAAGGCGCAGCTGCAAGAGGAGTTGTGCTCCTTTCCTGCTCCTCACTGAGTCCTTTTTGGCATAGGAGGAGGAGGAGGAGGAGATGAACGGTTAGCGTCCCGTGTCAAAGCCCATGATCCGTATACGGCAGCACGTGAGCAAGTGGTCACCGGGGCACTCGGATCTGACCTGTCCTTGCCCTCTCTTTTCTCCATCCCTCCCCGCACCTTTTGTTCTTGAAGAATAATGGCAGTGTTTGCGCTCCTGAAAAAGGGTCTTTAAAAGGGTCTAGAGGTAAAGGACGATGCCTGAGTGTTTCCAGAGCGTGTGGGAAAGTCTTACCTGACCCTTGAGACTGCATGCTCTGAGCTTTCTGCCTTGCGTGGGTAGGCTCGGAAAAGAAACACTTGGCCTGGGTTCTGCCCCATGTTGTCTTTGGACCGTGTTCCTGAGCCTATTCCTGTCTTCCCTGGAAGTACAGAGGGGTCAGGGTGGGGGCTGGCCTGCCAACGGGGCAGTTCCTGATGAACGTGCGCACCACAACATGCTCAGGGCTCTCCATTTCTGGAGACCGTCACCGTGACTTCTCGTCCTGATGGATGCAGCGCTGCTTCACTGCTGTGACAACTTGGTGTGTGTCATGGCCGTGAAGCAGTCGTCCTCACTGTGCACTGATATACCCCTATGTCCCTACCTCCTGGCCCTAGCAAAGCAAGTGAAGGAGCTGATGGGGCCCCGTGGAGGTGTACAATGATGGTCCGTAGAAAGCTTTTTGGATTCAAGGTCCAAGGTCTGGAGGACTTTCATGATGGAGGTCCTGTGAGCTCTTGCATATATTCCCATCTGCAGCTTGGACTACAAGACTGTACGTTAGGAGGACGTTCAACTGTCCAGTTACCAGTCCAGACCTTTCCCACCTGTTCTTAAAGAGTGCTTGTGTTCTGCTGAATGCTCCCCTCACTGAGCAGCACACACACTCATGCACACTCTCCTAACACAGCTTGCACATCTGCACTACCTTTAACTGGCAGCTTGCGACAGACCATGGAGAATGGGGTAAGGTCATAGGCTGTGTGGATGTCAGCGATATTCAGAGTCACCCCTGTCTTCAGTGCAGAGCTGTTGCAGCCCTTCTTTTCCCATCGTGCTTGTGCAGGCCCCCGCTGGTTCCCCTTCTCTTGGTTGGCTGCTCCCATGGTCCTGGCCCACAAACGGGATCCGTAAGCGCTGGGCTCGAGCTTCCTGTCCCAGGGCCAAGTGTGAAGGTTTTTGTCATAAAAGAGGTCAGCTGGCAACTCCCGCACTGGGATCTGCAGCCCTTTACAGACATGCTGTAGCATTTAACTTTTTATTGCTCTGATTTTTATTGATTTCTCCAAATCTGCACCTTGTTTTGTTGTTTTTTTATTATTTCGTGTTCTGTATCCCCCGATATTCCCGGACTTTAATTTTTCTTTGTAGACTGTGTGCTTCTATAATACGTTCGCTGAAAGTTAAAGTTACTTACACTTTACACAGTGCAGGGCACATGGCTGGAAGCTGGACAGCAGCTCCAGGTGTCTCAGGTCTCTGGTTGTCGACATATTGCTGGCACTTTGCCAGCTGTTCCGTAGGCATGAATGGTGAACGTATTACTTACTCATTTATGCGATGCTTTCCTCCAAAGCGACTTGCAGCATTAAGCAATTTACTGTGATTTACCCATTTATACAACGGGATTATTTTTTACTCCATCCCTTCAGGATTAGCATGTTGATCAAGGGTCCTGCACAAACAAGACGCCACGTTAGAAAGAGCAATGAGGGCTACTTGGTTTTTGCTTTCCAGGATGTCCACCACATGTGAGAGGCTTGAGGGCCTCTCACATCTCTTTCACCTACTCTCTGCTGTAAATATGTCTCTACGTGTTCCACTGGAGCGGAGACCTGCAGACGCTAACCCTCCCCATATTTGGGAGTTGTGGAAAAGTACCTGAAGCTGGGCAGAGATTTGCCGTGGAGAGCCAGGGGGGTGGGCCGTGATGGTCTCAGCCGTAAATACACGGTCCTACCTGTTAGAAGGTCACTCGTAGCCCAGAGGCTGGTTTCATGGCTGCCGGGGTGTTTTTTTTTTTGCCCTTCCTGCAGAAGAAAGGAGCCAGTGTTTGAAACTGGACGGTCTCAGTTTATAGGTAATGGAGCGCACAAGGTCTGGACGCCTTCCCGGTCGGCACACTTTGAGCAGATGCCCCTGGCTCCCTTGAAGGCCTCGTTTGTGTGGTGAAACACCCTTCCCCTGCCAGTCTCCTGGACTGCTCCACGCCCCAGCATCCTCCCTGCTGCCCCTGACCCACCTCCTGACACCTCCGTCCTTTACAACGGTGTCTATTTTGGTCCCGTCTCGTAGCAGGGAGGAGGCCACCACCCTCAGGAAACCAAGGTCTTCTCCTGTTTTGGCTGGTGTTGCATTTCAGGTGGACTTGTTTTGACGTTCTACTAATGTTCTCATTAATGGCCAAGGGACGGGGAGCCTTGGCATCTTCTCAGTTGTGTCCATCCCGTGTCACACACTGCTGTGTGTTAGTGTGACTCACACAGACTGTGTCACTGCATGCTGTCCTAACCTTTTCAGTTCTCTTCCCTGCTTCTTTGTGCAACCTTAACGTAAGTGCATGTCCTCCACTGCTTTGAGGAGTGTTTTTTTGACATCTTCTTATTGGCTGATGGGTCGTTACAATATCCTTTAGCTGTTATTTTGTTCTAGACATGAGTGCACTTGGATTCTGCTATTGCTTCCTTGCAAGAACACAGCTCCTCCACCACTGGTGCTTGGTGTTCCCACTCACAGGGGTCCAAATTCAAAAGTCCTTTTGTTCCTGGTTTTGGCCTATGTGTGACAGCTGGTAGTGTAGTGGTTAAAGCTGCTGCCTTTGGATCGAAAGGTTGTAGGTTCCACCTCCGGCTGTAGTAGCCTTGAGGAATGTATTTACCCTAAATTGCTCCAGTAAAATTACCCAGCTGTATAAATGGGTAGAAAATTGTAACCTTAACACTGCAAGTTGCTTTGGAGAAAAGCGTTAACTGAATGAGTAAATGTAAATGTGGTGGAATGAGCTCCCTCAGAGCTGCTGAATCCCTCCCAGCATCCAAGAATGGTCTCAAACCCATCTCTTTAAAAGCCTCCTCTCCTCACGGCTGCATAAATAAATCCACCACCATCTACTGTGATTACCTATGTATTTGCTATTTGAATGTCACTTCTATAGGAGCTGCTAGAGGAATGTAAACCAGGAACATGGTGGTGTCAGACACACAAGCTGTGTGTTCATAATCCTGTGTCTAAAGGTCTTTGCTGCTGATGCACTTCTGAATTTCTCAGTGGAGCATCAAATACCCCCTTTTCCCATTTGCGCTGACACAGCAGCGTGACGAGGGTCAGCCTTTCTAGGGCAAGTGTCGTCAATCCGCTCACTTACCCGCAAACACTACCATGTGGTGTGTGTGTATGTGTGTGTGTTGGGCTGGGAGAGTAAGGCCTTAGAAGACTTCAGACGGCTCCCAGTTGTATCAGGCCTTATTTCTGGGAAGCAGAGCTCTCATTCCTGCTACATTAATCACTGACTAATAAATGAGACCCTTGTGGAAACGAGCAGCGCCGCCAGGTTGCTCAGTGAAGGGGAACCGACGTTGGACGGGCCTCACAGGACAGGAAGGGCCCATCAGGGAGTGCCGTTACACGAGGATAATCGATACTCTCGGCTCCACAGAACTCCGCAGGTAACCCAGCGTGAGCACCAGGTCGCAGGGGACTTGAGCGAGGACCGTCCCACGTTTTTACCTTCCTACACACTGCGGAAACGGAACATCTTGCAGAATCCCCCAATTCCTTCGGCTCGACAGCCGTGGGCCGGGACCAGTGTGCAACTGAGTTTGGCTGAGCCGCCGGCGCACACTCGTTACCATCCTCCTCCTCCTCCCTCCAGTTAAACAATAACAGTATGTTACTGATACTGCAGACTGGTGGTATTAGGTTCACTTCAGCACCGTGTGAAATGGGACGGACCCGGTGTGCCGCCATCTCCCCTTCTTTCACACACTTTGACGAGATTTACGCTTCAGATGTGTAGCACAGTAAAAGGCACAGCAATGAGGTGTTAAGCGCTGGGGAATGGTGTTCGGGGGGGTTTTGAATCTGACTACACCTGAGCAGCGCGATGCACTGCCTGTGAGCAAACGCACCCCGGGGGGTCTGTGCCGAAAGCACCAGAGATGGACAGATGGGAAAAGCAAAAGAACACAGTGGTCCCACCTTGTGCTCTAGGGACAAAGGGGTCTCTGTGGACCCCTCCCAGCCTCCCCCCCATGGTTAAGTAAAGCACACAGACGCAAGGACAGCCTTGGAGGAGTTCCATTCGCTCTTTACTGTTTTTATTCACCATCGGAAGTATTCTGTCTCACACACACACTGGCATGTTTGGTAAGCGAGCTGCTTCGCTCCAGGGTACAACGGCGGTTCCCATGATCTAGTGCCAGGTGGCTGTGATAAGTCGTGTCGGGTTTCATACAGCACACTCTGCGTGTGTGTGTGTGTGTGTGTGTGTGTGTGTGTGTGTGTGTGTGTGTGTGTGTGTATACGTGGCAGCAGGTGGATGAGGTCCTACCCGGCCTCTTTCGTGCCCAGTCTTGAAGGAGTGCTGGTGCCAGATATGTAGGGAGACAGCTGAAGGGGAACCTGTTAGAATAGCATGGGGCAAAGAGGCAGAGGAGGTCACTGGGGTCACCACCATTACAGAGGCCCTTCTCAACCAAACACATGACACACACACACACGTACACCACTTTCAGTGTAGCCCAACACAAGTTTACTGAACAAAATCTGGAGAAAACTGTCTCACAGTGTTTAGCTGCTAACTCTGATTTACCCATATATACAGCTGGTCATTTTTACTTGATCTGTTCAATAAAGTGAGCCTCGCTGTGTGTGGAGCTGTTTTCCAATCGGCGAGAAGATGCACTTTGGGAATGCGGATGTCCATTGCACAGGAGCTCTTAGATGACTCCCAGTGAGACAGTGGAGGACGGAGCCGGTTGGATGAGTGCACATTCCTGCAGCAAGCCACTGTGAGACCACAGGAGCGTGGTGCCACATGCGAGATGTGTGTCGCGTGCGTGTCACATGCGTGTCGCGTGCCACTTGTTGCTTGTCCTATACCCAGTGGCATTGCAGCCATATTTAGCAACCCAGCCCCAGTTTTTCAAACACTGGGGTGCAGCATGGTTCCAGCTGATGTGATGTTTAGAATGTCAGAAGGTCCTGGGTTCGAGTTCCACCTCGTGCTGTACTACTGGGGCCTTACCCTTCGCTGGCCTCATGTCTTGAGCATGTGTCAGTCTTGTCAACCTTTGGGGTATGAATAATCATTGTGTTAAAGGTTTACATCATCTTTTTATGCTCCTGTTGTGTTTGTGTGTAGACATGTGCAACCTTCATTTCTCTGTCATGTAGTCCAACTGTGTATGTGTGTGCGTGTAACAGCGGTGTTTCTGTGGCCCTGTACAGGTGTACACATCCCATGGACCCACGGTCATCATGCCCACCTGGCTGTGCTCCCGCGACTGGTTCCAGCGGGTGGGCCGCTTTGACGAGGGAGGCTTGGTGAGCCCAGCGTGGTCCGTTTGTGGAGGGTGCAGCATGTGGAGCGCCAGCATGTACAGACTCACCTCCTTGGTGTGAGGGGCTGTAAATGTACCCCTCCCCTTGACCGTGTTTTACTCTTTTTTTTTTTTTTTATTTTTAACCCCAGAGTTTACCATACAGCAGAGCTCACCAGGCATGAGCAATGAAAATCACACAATATGTGTACAGTTACAGTAGTGCACTTGTTTCTGTGGAGAGGACCTGCATGACTTCAGCTGGACTGTTTGGTCTCCCTGTCTGAGCCTGTAGTTCCTGTCTTCCTCCAGGGTGTCCCGGAGGACCTGCTCTTCTTCTACGAGAGCCTTCGCAGAGGTGGCGGCGTTCACCGTGTTGACGATTGTCTTCTGGTGTACCGCTACCACGACCAGGCCGCCACACAGTCTGTCCTGGAGTAAGGACTACATTTCCCAGCATGCCGTGCCCTGTAGCCCTGCTCTTGTGCTTTTGAGTGAAGTTATTGAATAACCTCAACTGCTTCAGCATGATTTCCACTTGAATAGATGGTAAAAATGGTACGGTGCTCGTTAGCCCACAGCCCGGCTCATTAACTGTCACTGCTGCGCCCTCGGGGTGGTACAACCCGGGTATTTATGCACTGTACAGCAAGATAGGGCACATTGCCATGACGAATAAGCGGAACTGCCCACCTGCCGATCAAGCGGGTCGTGTCTTATCGCTGATTGTGACCCATGTGACCGTAGTGGCCGTGAACACGTTCAAACACTTGGGCTTGCGAAAGGCAGGAGTTCAGGTGCTCTTATGCGTGCCGTTGTACCCTTGAGCGATGCACTTTTCACCTGGATCACAGCAGTAAGACGTGTTGGATGAAAGGCGTCTCTCTGAGGGCGGTCTGAGCCCTGAGCAGCACGGTGCCACATACCCCAGGTATTGTCTTTTGCTTTTTCTTTTCAGCACCACCAAGAGCCACTTTTTCACCTGGTATCCATTTTAAAGAGAAGTAACATAGAAATATTGGAACTCAGAAAATATAATAAGATTAATGGAATCGCCGTTGTAAGTCCAGATTGTTGCAAGTCGCATTATCTCATAACTTGAGGACCACCTGTACTAAGTTACCGCTAAATACAGATGCCCTTGTATTTATTTGTGGGTTAGGTTCTAGAAAATCTGTAGCTATAGCTGTAGTATATAAATATTATACTTAAAATAGCTGAAAATACACACATGATTGTCACAAACTTCGCCATTGTTCTTCACTGCCGTTCTGCTTGGGTGCTCTTTACTGCCATCTGTTGGCTCGGAGGGTAAACACACGTCACGTCCAGTCTGCTCCAGACCATAATGTTATAGTAAGGCACAAAATTTTTGTATACGTGAAAATTCGTAAGATAAGCAACTGGTGTATTCGGTTGTCATTAAGAGCTGTCGAATTTTAAACGTTTTTTGCATTGGTGAGACCTTGCTAGTGCTAACAGTGGCATAGATTCTGCATGTTTTTTTCCTTCCTTTGCAGCTGGTTAAGAAACCACAGCGGTGAAGTCATGATTGGTGAACGCTGCCAGCTTTGCACACTTCACATTTCTGTTTCATGGGCACTGCTTGGAACACATTTTACGGGTGGTTTTTTTTTATTGGAGTCTGTTGCCTTGGGTGCAAATTCCCGGTCATCGCCAGGCAGCCCTGCCTCACTGCCCGTGCAGCGTGACGCGGCCTCACAAGGGAACCGTGAAAACCTGGTGCATTACAGAACCGAGCACATCTGATAGCTGGGAACAATTTTATCAGCCCCCACCTACCACCCATCACCTCGAGGAAAAACACAGCTAGCCTTTCACTTGTTTTCCTAATTTATTTTTACGTGTTTTCTTACCACATAGTTTTATCTGAAGCAATACATGGAATGTTCAGCTGTATCGTGTTACTGCAGCTGTTTGTGCAGCTGGGTGTTTTACTCAAGGTGTTTAGTTCAGGCGGGCATTCCCAAAGGTGCACGAGCCCTCACAGAACCGAATGTCAACCGGTCCTTTAACCGTCTTTACAGATACATAAGTAGGTTTTGTACATTGGGTTAGTCTGCACCATGCCATCAAATGTTCACTCTGACTTTTGTGTGGGGTGTGTATTTCCCTTGAACGGTGGCTCATGGTGTGCGTGGGCTTGCTCTGCACCCATGTATACCATTGTTCTTGGGTTGAAGGGTATCTGTGGAGCTGCCATGTGGCTCATTGCTGCCTTTTGGACGTTTCAAGTTGACTGCTGCTGTACTGGCTGTGTAGCATTGAATTGCTCTGCCTGCATGCCCGCCCATCCATCCATCCATTATATATTTGGACAAATACAAAATAATTGCTTTTGCTGGTGCACATCTACACGAGTACCTGCCTAAAGAACTGATAGGAAATACAGAGGTGGTTGTGACAGATGGTGTGATGCAAGTTTATGGAGCAGTTAAGAGATCCATAGAGCAGTGGGTCTTGAAGAGTGGATGTGTTTTGAGACTCTTCATGAGTGTTGAGAGGGATTCAGCAGCTCTGAGGGACAGAGGTAGCCCATTCCATTACATGTGGGCCAAGACAATGGTACTCATCCCAAAGACGTTCAGCATTCCCTCTTGCAAACAGTGAAGCAGAGAAAGCGCCTAATCTCTTGGTGCGTGCCGTGTTTAGCCCCTCGATGCGCTGCTTTATTTCATTTAGCATCCCCATAGAAGCACAATGTCAGTAGCGGAGAAAGTAGCGGAAGCTGTTGAAAGAGCTGCGGCAGGAAGTTGGAGTTTGCTGTTGGGTTTTTTGGTGAGCGGTGAGTGGAAACAGTGCGGAGATGAGCACTGTGACTCATGACTGCAGGGTTCATTGGGGGCTCTGGGTTTGAGGTGGAGGGAAAAGATTAAAAAGGGAAGAAAAAAACGGCTGTAGGAAACTGCAGTGACTGTCTTTGAGGGCTATGAAACCTGCACATGCTAAATAGCTGGCACGTTAGTCATCATCAAAACACACTTTAAGAAAACTTTGCGTCTCCTTGAACTAAGGTGGTGGATAGATGAATGATGATAATATCAATATGGGGATTTCAGGGGCCAACACTGCACAATCACCTCTGTATTTCCCATCACTTCGATGTCCCTTGTATACAAATTGTTTTTCATTTAGAAAGCAGGAGGAAGCAGTGCCTGGTGAGAAGAAAAAAAAAAAAGTAGCATTTTATGAAATAATGAAAAAAATTCTAAAACCGCACAAGAATGTTGAACTTACCGTTTCCCACCCGTAGAGCGAAGCGGCTGAGCCGGTCGTTGGCGGCAATGCTCCTTTCTTAAAATTTGTTTGACTAACCCGTTAAGCTAGTTATTCCATTAGATAATGACAGATAGACAGACAGCTAATTGCGTAGTGGTTAACTGCTGCCTCCGGATCTGAAGGTTTCTGTAGAACCATTGAGCAAGGTACTTACCCTAAATTGCGCAGTAAACGTTACCCAGCTGCATAAATGCGTAAATACTTGTAGGTAGCTTAACATGTGGAGAAAAGGGTCAGCTAAATGACTCAGTGTTCACAAAAAAATTCCATTGCTGACGAAATTCTCTCACCGTAGGGTATTGGGAATACACACACACACACACACACACATTTTCAGAACCGCTTCTCCCATACGGGGTCACGGGGAACCGGAGCCTACCCGGTAACACAGGGTGTAAGGCCAGAAGGGGAGGGGACACACCCAGGACGGGACACCAGTCCGTCGCAAGGTACCCCAAGCGGGACTCGAACCCCAGACCCACCAGAAAGCAGGACCGTGGTCCAACCCACCGCGCCCCCGGTATTGGGAATAGTTTTTAGCTAACGATGGCGACCGAACTGGTACCACGCCATGTTAACAGCTACACGTTTAAGTACTTTTTCATATCACAGGTCTGCTGGAAAATTTCGGTCAGGTAAAATTATCACCAAAATTATGCTGTGGGACAGCAGGATATGTTTTACGTTCAGCTAGTTTGCATTTGTTTAGCTAGTGGATAAATTTGAGTCACAGTCTGTCACCGTCGCCTTCGTGTTTGGTGTCGGACTCTGCGTTCCACAGACGGCTACTGCGGTAACGTGCTCCGGCAACAGTGCACAAAACACTCTTATTGCCTCGGGTCTCTGTCTGAAGCTCGGCATCTCTTGTACAGCGACCTTTCATTTGCTTTCAGTTGCTGGTCACCTTGAATAAGCGAATATGTATAGAAACGCTGTTAAAGGCAGCTGCTTTGCATGGAAGCTGCATGAACTTTGAAACATCCTCACATCAGCCAAGTAAGAACTGAACTTTAAATAGAGAATTGCAGTCGTGTGACGTGACCGTTGGCAGATTTCGTGGGACGCGTGTAGGCGGTGATGAAACCTCAGGCAGCGCCAGACCAAAAGGTTAAAGCAACAGCGAGGAACTGGACAAAATGACTTTTAGCAGCTTTAACAGGCTGTGGGCGATCTGCCGTTGAACCCTTAAATTAACGCGTCCACCTTCCCTTCACAGGTTAAAACCTCGTCCCAGGCGTTAAGGTCATATTCCGCCCGAGAGGAGTGTGTCGTGTCCCTTCATGTATGTTCATCCTGGGTGGTTTTCCGTTTAATGCAATTTTCTCTGATATATTTAAGCCGGTTTTTCCACTCTTGTGTCACAGAGGCGTAGAGGCACACGGGACGATGTGGCCAGTTTGGTCTATCAGTAATGCGATTCTGTTGAACTTTCGAGTGCGGTTCTCCAGCTTCGTCACTTTCCCGTGTGTGTGGCCGGCGTGACGCGCGGCCTCTCGCGCGATAGGGAAGCCGATAACGGCGCTGCCGTCCGTTCCCCTCGCGTCCCCTTTTCACCGATCGGAGCGTTTGCGAGACATGTTTGTGGGACGTGCTCCACTAGACATAGGAAGGAGGATCGCACTGCTTCACCAATAATGAACTGCGGCTTGTGGGCACCATTAGCAGTGTAAAACTCTAGCTAGCAGGGTGAACACTGAGGTGTGTGTTTGTGTGTGCGTGTGTGGAAGAAGGAGACTGTGTGTCAATTATTGTCTGACACTTTTCTACAAAGTGACTGAAAAATGTACATTTGTGCGCTGAGCTGCTTACACTTATTTACCCATTTTATACAACGGAGTAATTTTTACTGTGTCAGTTCAGGGCTTCAGCGGGTGGTGGGATCTGAGCCCAGGTGACGACTCTAACTGCTGCGCCACCTGGTGGCCCTCAGTGAAAGCAATGGGGGGATGGGGCAGAACAGAACTGTGAGAATGAAGGGAAGTTGAACTGTCTCTGTGTGTGTGTGTGTGTGTGTGTGTGTGTGTGTGTGTGTGTGTGTGTTTTGACTTAGGCCCACCGATGACTCACCGTTATCTGCCTTGCATGAAGTCATCAACACGGATGCTCCAGCTGGAGGGCGTCACAGATCCAGTCGAGTTTCCTCCCCATCCCCACCGCGCAGAGTGGATGCCTTAACCGCTCCACTTAACACTTAGCAGCCCCTGGCCACCTGAATGCAGATTCGATGAGCGGCGAGCAGTTCCTGTCCTCTCTTCTCTCGACTCTTCTCCCCACTTTCAGGTGGTCCCAGGTTCAAATCCTCACTCTTGCTGCAGTACCCTTGATCCCTGACTTACCCTGAACTGATAGAGTAAAAATTACCATGCTGTATACATTGGCAGACCAACTCGACGGTCCCTTTGGAGAAAAGGATCAGACAGGAGGAGTAAATGTAAACAAATGTCCGTACTTTTTGGGAACGTTGTGTCTCTAGGAAGGGGGACGCTTGGTTTCAGTTGTCGACTCGTGGAGAGCTGTGATCCTGCTGTGAGGAGCTGCAGTTTGGCCACAGCTCACGTTCCCGAGGAGGTTGTCTAGGAGGGGCTGCATGAAAGTCCTCGATGTGTGAGGGTAGGGAGGTCAAACAAGTGTGTCCCTCCTCTGGCTGCCGTCTTTCAGCGCCCCTGATAAGCCTCGCCTCTCCTGCCCCCTTGCCCCTGTATCTGAAGCCAGCTTTCTCTGCTGTCTTTCCCTGCCTTGGCTCCACATTGCCTCATCCTTCCTGCCCCCACTCCTCTTTCCTGTCATCCCCCCCGCCTCCCCGTGCCTGGCGGAGATCCAGGATGCACTTCTGCCTCACTGGAGATCTGTCCATCCTGTCAGCGTCAAGTCTGTCGGAGATCCTGTTGCTGCACCTCCTTTCCTCCCTCCCTGTCTCACTTTCAGCCTCACTCTTCCCATAATCCCCTGGGTCTTGTGGATCCAGCTTGCTGTCGATTGGTCTGGGGCTCTTTGGGCTCAGCCTGATGTTAACAGCCTGAATGTCTGAAACCCAGAGGCCTCAAGTGAAATGGCTGACCTGACCTCAATGTCCTCAATAAGACGTGAGCTTCAGGACCAGGTTGCTCAACTCCGGAGGGGCGAGTGCAGCCGGTGACGTCTGCCAGGAAAGCAAGTGACTGTGATGAGGGATTAGTACCTCGGAAACACTCTGCAAAGACGCTGCCAGAGAGCACCTGACTGGTACAGGTGCCAAAGAGGCAGGGAGCTGTTTGGCAGTGCATGGAGCTTAGGAGTGCCTGGAGCAAAGTGATTCACTTCCCCGACACGTAACGCCATCTGCGTGTCTCGCGCCAACAGCGATGTTAGAGGTGCCTTTTCAGCTCGGGGCATGGGCTGTGACAGGACAGCAAAGTGACAGCAATCAGGTTTTTTCACCATGAGCCAGGGCACCAATCCTGAAGCCTGACTGGACAGGACCCGAATGACTTGCTTATGATTGACCAGGTGACGGGATCAGGAGAGATGAGCATGACTTTTCCATGTTACTGGGTGAGGATGAGGGATGAGAACGGCTGTTTCAGCCAAATCAGAGCGATTACTGCATTACAACATTTTCAGAATGCACTGTTCAAGTGGCAGCGATCAGGATTTTTCACTATTATCCAGGATGAGCTCTGATTGGACAAACCCTTGGTGCCTGCCTTGTGATTGGGTAGATAACAGGACAAGATAGAGGGCGAAAAGCCTTCCTACTGCATGTTATTGGATGAGGATGAGGGATGAGAAGGGCCTTTTGGGACAATTTGCAGGCATTCTTGCATCTGGAAGTTTCCGACCGATGGAAAGGGCGAAGTGCTGAAATGTCCTCCAGAATTTGAACTAAAGCTTGAAACGCCAGCTCTGTGCTAAATTCTGATTGCTGTCGTTACCTGGGATTCGGCGCTCTCGTTAATCAGATACCGAGAGTGGAACTGGAGTATTTTACATGCATGTCTTCAGTGATCTTCAAGTTAAGAAGTTCCCCTTAACTCCTGGATAATGCAGAAGTGCCTGTAAGATGTGCTAAAGTTTGCGGTTGCGCTAGCTGTACTTCTCGTATTAATATCGGACCGTTTGCTTTGTGTCATGCCATCTCTAGGGAGACCATCTGGATGCTCCGTGTGGCGTTCCTGCAGGAGAGAGTCCTCAGCCAATGGGAGGCCTTCACCATCTGGAATGCTGGGAAACAGGGCCGCAGGCTGTACCGCAGCCTGAGCGTGGCCAACCGGAGGAAGGTACGCCTACGTGCCGGATTGGTCTGTGGACCAATTGGACCACATGCTTTTGGTTAATTTATCTCCCCTGCCTTGTAAATGAGAAAAAACAGCCATTACATGATTCAGGACAAACTGCAGTAACAATAACAAAAACGTGCTCTCACTGTTGTGTCGTAAACTGGAAAGTTTGGGCGCATCGGATTAAAGTGTGTGTGTGTTTTTTTTTTTTTTTTGAGAAATCAGATGTTATCCAGAAGTTAAGATCCCACTCCTTTCGCTTCATACAGCTGGACTGTAAATGATCCACTTCTCAGAGGTCCAACAGCAGTCCTAGGCACAGATTTAGTGTTCGCAAAAGTCGAGGAGACTAAGCTGAAACACCCCAGGTGAAGTGTGCCAGGCGGCCGCATGGAGTCATCCTTATTGCAGAGGGTGGGGTTGTTCGCCGCGTGCTTCATCGTACACGTTCATCTGGCCTGCGTCACTGCAGCCACCCCTACACCAGGGGCTCTCCGCAGGATGAAGGCTGATACGCCACTAGCTTATCGGCTCCAGTGCTGCAGATGCTTATCTGGGGACTAGAGGAAGTTCCGGTCAACCCCTCAGTAACTCTAACCATTTAATTTTTTTTCTGTCCATGGCCTGAAGAGTTTACAGTGGGTTATGAATGTTTGAGTTACACATTTTTTGAGACTTATTTATTGTATGTGTGTTTGTTTGCTTGCTCTTTCTAGGTTCGAGCATTCTGCGACGTGGATGAGAACAAGATCCGGAAAGGCTTTTACACATATGAGGAATCCAAGGTCTGTCCATCTTCGCTGTGGGCCAGTTCCGTCAGTAAGCGCTCAGATCCATCCTTTTCCATGTGACTCAAGCCCGTACGCCCGGGGACTGATGAATGGTCAGACAGGTCAGGCGATGACTCCTGTTTTGCCAGTTTTTTGGAGCTAAAGATGTTTTCCCGTTCTTCCAGAGAACACAGAGTTGTGAACATTTTCCACAGGGACTCTGCACTTGGATCTGCCCGCTCACATGTCATTTCCCTGAGTCACTCGCTGGCAGATGTGTCGAGTGGAGAACAAGAGAAAGCAGGGAAGGAGTGAGTGAGGAGCGAGGGCGAGAACATCACTTAATATTCCAGTTTTAGCTTTTAATTACTGAACAACTTTATTTTTAAAGAAAAAATTAACTGTGACTCCCCGAGGCATCAAAACACAAAATATGCAGAGATGCCCTGTGGTCCGAATGAGAATATCCCGAAGTTTGTTTGTTTGGTTTAATGTTTTTTTTGGCTTACCCTTGTCTAAAGTATTTATCAGCGATTGAACAGATGCAGGCTGTGTTTACCCTCCGAGCAGATAGATGGCAGTAAAGAGCACCCACAGAACAGGCCCTAACGAATTTCAGAGACACATAACATATTGAACATTCCGAGTTTGTGTCCACAGCCTGGAAGCCAAGATGAGAAAAAGCAAGAAATAAAAATAAAAAATCTTGCTGTTATATATAACGTAAGCAGTGTTTGAACGACCAACCGCGTTCACCACTGGGGGGTCACTTCCAGTGCGTCTGATAATCAGCTGATTGCCCATCGTGCTGTTTTTGGTGCGAATGTTTCGGGACACTTTTTTCATGAACTTCCCATGAAGTATTTAAAACACACAATAAATAATGAATTATTATTGTAATAAATGATAATGTGTTAGGGGATGCGGTGGCGCAGTGGGTTGGACCGCAGTCCTGCTCTTTGGTGGGTCTGGGGTTCGAGTCCCGCTTGGGGTGCCTTGCGACGGACTGGCGTCCCGTCCTGGGTGTGTCCCCTTCCCCCTCCGGCCTTACGCCCTGTGTTGCCGGGTAGGCTCCGGTTTCCCGTGACCCCGTGAGGGACAAGCGGTTCTGAAAATGTGTGTGTGTGTGTGTGTGTGTGTGATAATGTGTTACACATACAAATAGAATAATAATGAATCATAAATGATGTACAGTCAGTGTCATGCGACCACCTACGTGACGGGCGTCTACGAGCGTTTCAAAGTAAAATGAGCACAGACGCGGTAAATCGTAACAAGGTGAGGCAGATGAGCTCTGGATTGTTCCAGAAGCTTTGCTGTGTGAGGTGTGTAAGGACTCCTGTGGAGCTGAGCTCTTCCCCATCCCTCTCTGTGCAGGAGAAGCCAAAGCCCCGAGTTCCCATAGTGCACTTCAGAGAAGCGTTGCCGCCATACGTTGTGTGTGTGAAACTGGTAAGTGTGTGTGTGTGTGTGTGTGAGTGACTGGGGTCTGTACCCAGTTTGGTCTGTGGTCTATACTCTGTGTGGTTTGTACCTCGTTCGTGTGACTTAAAAAGAAACCAGTTTCTTCTGCATGAATATGTTTCACACACAGCCGCTGTCTGCAGGAAGTCTTGCCAGTGAACATGTACCGTGTTTTTGCTCCCTTCCTGTTGATCACTTTTCCAGTAAATGCTCTGTCACTGTGTTTCTCTGCGCTTTGTGTGATTCCTGTCGATGCTCTCAGCAGGACTCTTCGTCACAGCGTCTCACAGCAGGTGTAAATCTTCCTCAACTGCACCTCATCACACCTGGGTCATCTTTGGCGTTAACGCAGCTTACGGGAAGTGGGGCTCTGGGCCTGAATTCTGGTCCAGTTGTTGAGGAGAAATGCAGGTGTAAAAACACAGTAAATGCAGTAATTCATTCACTTTTCCAAGGCGTGTGGGTTTTTGGAGCAAAATTACACACACACACACACACACAGGGCGCAAGGCTGGAGGGGAAGGGGACACACGCAGGACGGGATGCCAGTCCGTCACAAGGCACCCCAAGCGGGACTCAAACCCCAGAACTACCGGAGATCAGGACCCGGTCAAGCCCGCTGCGCCACCGTGCCCCGCTCAGCAAAATTACAGTCTAATGCTGCTTTTCTCCAAGACAACTTACAGGGATTTACCCATTTATACAGCTGGGTAATTTACTGTAGCACTGCAGGCTACCTGCCTTGATCATGGGTTCTACAGCAGGAGGTGGGATTCGAACCCGGTTCATTCTATGGGCAGGTGAGGAGAAGCTTATTCAGGGAGTGCAGCTTCAAGCTGAAGAGTGCTGAAAGAGAAAGTGGCCACCTCTGGGCAGGGGAAGTGGGCAGCTGACCTGTGAGTGACGGGGGGCATTGCTACACGTGGAAAAGCCTGTATATCAGTGTTCAGCTTCTTTGTAATGTGGAACTTGAAGTTCTCCAGATCATGAATTTTGCTGTGTATGTATATGTGTCGGGGGGAGTGGTCTGTATAACGGTTGAGGAATTGAGCTAGGGTTGAGAGTCCCAGTGCATTCTGGGTGGAAATATTTTCATTTGTTACATGAAATGTAAGTCATTAAGTGCTACTTAATGTGTTAGTGAGTGTGTTTCACTCATGTATGGATGAGTGACCCAGTGTAAGTAGTGTATCAAGCAGTGTATGTCTTTGGGTGCTCTGGTTTCCTCCCACAGTCCAAAGACATGCTGTTCAGGTCCCCCATAGTGTGTGAGTGACAGAGAGAGAGAGAGAGAGAATGTTCCACTGATGTATGGATGAGTGACCCAGTGTAAGTAGTGTATCTAGCAGTGTAAGTGACCGCAGTGAATAAGGTGTGTGGGCTGATAACACTACATAGAGTTAAGTGGAAGTTGCTTTGGAGAAAAGCGTCTGCCGAATGAATAAATGTAAATATAAATATTAATTAATTAACTGGCTAACAAAGACCCTGCTCATTCATTGGCTGACCACAGACCAGTTCATAATTAAGTGGCCGCAAGACCGTGTTCATTCGCTGACTGACTGACACACACTTACACACACAGTAATGGGAAAATTACTGTGTGGTCATTGCCGACACTGGTACGTTGTGTAAACACATCGGCGGGTCGTCTCCGCACCCGCGGCCATGTGGCAGCGTCGCTGTTCTGTAAATTCTGTTTGACTGTAACATGTGGGTGACTAATATTGAGACATGGTGAGATATTTCATAACATCCTCAGATGCAGACGGATGGGTGTTGGTTTACAGCTCTAATCTGCAGCGCTCTTAATCTTGGGTTCTTTCGATTTCCCCTCTGTGTCTGAGGCATGAGCCCTTCCTTTACGGATGCTGCTTAATAAGGAGTGTGAAAGAACGCGAAAGACTGCTGCCTGTATCGTGCGCACTCTCAGTCTCACTCACTCACTCACTCACACACACACACACACACACACACACACACACACACAGAGCCTGCCAGCCGGAGGTGTTGACAGCACGATGACAAGTGTGTACAGTAGAATTGTGTAAGAGCTTAGGGATGACAGATACCTTGTTTTACTACTTTTTTTTTTTTTTTTTTATTTTTAACACCCTCCCCCCATTTCCCTCCACACATCCCGAAACACTCCTGCTCTCTCTCCACAGTCTACGCCCCCAGGTTACCCCAGGGACACCCCCTCCCCCACACCGCCACCCTGGCATTCACCATCGAGCCCCACGGCTCTGATGTCACCTGTGCGGTCGCCCTCGCTTGTCGAGTTTCGCTCTGGGTTTGCCCGCGGGGAAGTCCTTAACCGCACTCCAGTTGTTGTGTCTCCAGCTGTATTTTTTCTCACCCTAATCACTCTCCTCCTTACCCCCCTCCTTCCACAGGACTTGACGGGAGGGGGTCTCGAAGGGAACCTGCTCTCCCTCAATCTAAAGGAAGGTCTTCACTACCACCATTTCAGCTGAGACGGAACCTGTGGGGAGAGGGGGCGTGGCCTGAAGACCTGTTCCTTGGACGGTAACCACAGGGTACGACGCATCCCTTTGCTTTGGACCGCTTGGGAAGGACCGCTGCTTGGGGGCCCGTGTGGGGATCTGACTGAGTTAGCATGAACCCCGAGAAGGTCCCGCCTTCTTTGGACCCCAGCAGACAGTTGCGGCAGCAAATCACAGCCAGGCTGGCAGCCAGTCCAAAGTGAGCGGGCGGAGCTTCTGTTTGTTGTTTTGAATGAAATGTAAATTAGACAAATTAAAACTCAAAAGTTAACAAAGGAGGACTGTGAATTTTCCACGCAAGGGCTATGGACTGAACTGACCACTCCTCAGAGACGGGATAGTCTGAGCCCCATCTTGGACCGTTGTCCATCCTCAACACCGTGCAAATGGGACCCCCAGCTTTGGCTCCGCCCCTTTCACTCTCCCTGGCCCCTGTACACTCCGATGGTTCCTCCCACACAGTGTTTAATACACAGCTGAACCGTTAATCCATTTACTACAGTTTAGGGCTTTGCCCCTGTGTGTGTGTGGCAGCTGGAAGTTTCTCCCTCCAAGGTCCAGCAGCAGCTCCCTTCTCCACAGTGGAAGTGTTTGGCTCACAGGTGCAGGTCTTTAACCAGCAAACATGTCATTTTTTTTTTTTTTTTTTTTTTTAACTCCTGCAAAGTTAATGTATACTGTGCACATGGGAATTTACCGTGTTTTTATGTGGTACTTCCTGTAGCAGGGTGGGTTTGAAAGCAATGGTTGTGTTTCAAAACATGTTGAAATATTCCAGACGTGTTCCATCTGAGTCGGTCAGTATACGGTTTTAATAAATGTGAATTTGTGTGGACGCGGGGGGACGGTGCAGTCCTGCAAAGGCACGTTGTCCCCATCGAGCAGGTCGGCGGAGCGGTCAGGCGTGCTCAGGGTTGGCGGACGGTCTCTTACAGCGCCCCCCAGCGGCTCCGTTCTCATCTCGGGCCCTGAGAAAAGTGTCACTGCCAATTAGCACCCTGCCCCCGTGCCCTCCGCACTGTTTACATTCCTGTCGCCGTGGAGACAGCCAACATTTGGCGGGAAACCTTTGGCCAGGATGACATCACGTGACTGTGCATCTGAGTCCGTGTGAGAGATAGATGTTGACATGCACAATTCAGACGCACCCGCGCGCCCCGGCCCCTGCGCGCACACACACGAATAGAGCAATGTGATTTCACCCTCTTTGCACTGGGAATGTGGGCGGAGCCTTTCCCACATATTCATAGTGCGTGTTCCGGAGACTCGGTTCTGCACCGCCACGGGCCGAGACTTCCGGACACATTCCTTAGATGTTTTATACTCGTCTCGTTCGACACGTAGGTCCGCAGGGGGTCTGTTCGGGGGACGTGTGGCCCGTGTGTGAGACGTGCACTAAATGCGGAGTGTGTTATTGGCCTGATCGTTTTCTACAAACTCACAAAGTCAGATCATCACCTTTGTGATGATTTACCCTTGTAACGAGTGGGGTTTTTACTATAATAGTGCAGTGTAAGTACATTGATGCAGGGCACTACAAGAGGAGTGGGATTCGATCCCGACACCTTCGGGCTGCAAGGTGACACGAACCGCTACGCCACCTGCTGACCCGGCACACATTGCATTAGCAAAGAGTCCACACGAAGCGATCGGAACAGATTCTTTGAAACATCCGTGATTCTGTAGCTCTCGCTCGCTTTCAGGTCGAACACTTTCCGTTTACCAGCGTAAAGGTAGAGTAACGCAACATCCGTGGTGAACGTGGTGAAACCTCCTTCCAGGCTGCATTGCCGGGTTGCCTGCCCGGCCCGACCATGTGCAGGTGACCGTCAGCATGGTGAAGAAGAACGATTTTACACCGCTCGTGTCCGGTGCGGTGATGGAGCCCTTCGGGGGAATGTCGCATCCCGGTGCCAAGGTGTCCGTTTCGCCCGTTTCTCACGGGAAAAGTCCGGCCGGCGCCGCAGCTCTGGGGCCGTTTGTTGGGTCAGCAATGTTGACATTCCTTGAGCCGACGCTGCTCTCCAAGGGCCTCAAAAGTCCGCCAGGTTTACCGTAGTAGGGCGTGGTATTCGTTCCCGCAACCTCCAAGGCCAAGGCAGCAGCTCTAAGCACTAGGCCACCTGCTGCCCAGGATTATTAACGACCATCGCTGTGTGCGGAGACGTGCGGGAAAGTGTGGCTGTGTTATAAACACACTTTGCCCACCTCTCTCTCTGTGTGTGTGTGTGTGTGTGTGTGTATGTGTGTGTCGGCGCGCGCATGCGCACTCGCGGCCCTCAGCCGCGGGGGCGGGGAGGAGAGGGGGGCGGTGACGTGCGCTGGAACCCGAGCGGAGCCGCGACGGACCGCTTCGCTGCTCGCACACGGAGCTCGTTCCCGCGAGCGGCAGCGAGCACCGGCAGCGCTCCGGCTCCGAATCCGAGCTCGAGTTCAGCCCCCGAACCAGGACCGTCGGGACCGGCCGGCGCCCTCAATCAGAGCCGATCGATCGATCGATCGCAGCGCATAGCGACCCACACGCGCCCCGGCCGCGTCTCCGCGCTACAATGTAGCGGCTGTGCGCGCTCCCGCATCGGTACCGGGTCTCAGTGGCATTTGTGTCCTCGGTGGAACCGGAGCGCAGCGGACGGACGGACCCAGCGAGGAGGAGGAGGACGAGAAGGAGGACCGGGGGGGGGACAGGCATGGTGTCCCCGTGGGGCTGCTGGTGGTCCTCCGTGACCGTGCTCGTGCTGTGGGTCGCGCGCCTCTCCGCGGCTCAGTACTCGAGCGACCAGTGCAGCTGGAGGGGCAGGTGGGTGGCGCGCGCGGACACGTAACGTCACGTATTTGTGTCAGACATATCATGTCACTGAATTTGACATACGACGGACGTATCGATGTATCTGTGTGTGTGTGTGTGTGTGTGTGTGTGTGTGTGTAAGTGTCAACGTTAACATGAGCTGTGTGTGTGTTATGAAAAAGGCGCGCGCGGCACTTATTCCCTAATGAACTTCGGACGTGAGTGTGTGTGTGTGCGCGCGCGCGCGATGTGCGTCCTAGGACGAACACATCATATCAGTTCCATTATTAATGATTTGAAGGACTTCGCTGTGCACTTAACGGTGTGTGTGTGTGTGTGTAGACGGAGGATACACACCTGTCACACACACCTGAGCTTCTAGACACTCCTACCCGAAACCAAGTTTTTTCTCTCACACACACACACACACACACACTTACCTACCGTGGAGTGTGTTGTTGTGCTCTGCCTGCAGCGGCTGGTTATTATTTTCAAATCCGCGTTTATATTTATTCACTCATTTATTTCCCCCCAAAGACACGAAGAGCTGAGGATAAAATTCATTCTTTCTTATTGACTCGTGCTCGAGGCTCCGACTGAGCTGCACCGCTTCTATATCTATAAATTATACATATATTGTATAATGGCAATAAAAAGGCGTTTTAAGCCCCTGCCAGTGAAGGAATGCGAAGGACCGTCTGTCTGTGTGTGTGTGTGTGTGTGTGTGTGTGTGTGTCCTGCACCGACTCCGGACCGTCCATCTGTTTCTCATTTATTAGTCATTCTGCTCAAAATCATATTCATAAGTCATAAGTGAAGCATGTAGAGTAATATATGGGGTTATTTTACGTATCAGCATATCCTCAGCTTGGGGCTCCTGTTACATTAATTCATATTCTTATTCCATCAAAAATATCCCAGGAACACTGCTGGGCAAAACTTTGTGATTGTCATATTAAAAATATTAGTTTTATAAAATGACCCTGCTGTATAAGCCGTAAATCACCGTAACTCACTGTTAGTGTCTCTGAGAAAGGCATCATCTAAATGAATAATAAATATAAATGTAACTCGTGTCTTTTTGCCAAATTGAAATTCGGGGAGGGGGGGGATTTAACTCTTTCCACATTTGCGGGCCGTGTGTAACAAGTCCCGGTTTTACTAGGTCTGTACCGCGGTGACGCAACACGTTCACATTGTTTCCTCTCAGAAACATTCCTGTGTATGAAATATGTGGAACAAGTGGCGTTAGGATTCGCTGAGCGACCGGAGGGAAAGGAGGCTCGTCCTCAGCATCTCTGGGGCCCAGTCAGCTCGGGGTGGGGGATCAGGGCCCTGGGAGCGGTTAAGGAACCTGCCGGCGGCCTGTTGCCCCTCAGCCGGTATCTCTGCCAAAGGCTGTCATTGGGTGCGGAGATAATCTGGGGGAGTGGGGGCTTAAACAGTCTCGTAGAAAGGTGGTGTGTGCGCGTGCGGGAGGGAGGGGCGTACCCTGTGTAGCACATTAACCAGGCGCACCGTTCCACTGTAGTAACCCTGCGCTGCCGCCTGGTTGTGGTCCAGGATGCACCAACTGGACCGCACTTCCTGTGCACATGGCGGCACGCGTGCGTTTCCTTCCACCCGACCCGACCCCTCCGCCGGGCCCGGACCTGGCAGTGTGTGCGCCGACTCGTTAACTCTTTTTCCATAAATTCTTTAATCCGTGAGGCATCTGAAGGAATAATTTTGAATATATTTACTGCTGCTCACGGTTCGCTCAGCGGAACATTCCGATTCACTTCCTGTCCACTAGGAGGAGCTCCGCTCAGTGGCCACTCGTAGGGGGACCGTTTATCGACTTGGCCCTTGGTTTTGAACTTGGGGGGGGGGGGGGGTGTTTGGTAAAAGCACCTCCCCCCATAGTGTGTGTGTGTGTGTGTGTGTGTGTATGTGATGCGACCGCGATGTTACTGTGAAAGTCCCGGAAGTCCTTGGCGGCACGAGGATCGAACAGCGACTACGAGGAACATCAACGCTGTTCTGCTACTTCTAGAACCAGTGACCCTTGTGGAGCTTTATTAATTTAATCATCATGCAGCTATGCACTCCTGGAGGGGGAAAGTACCGCGGTAAAATATTCCTCCAGCTGTTAGTCATTTGGAAAATTGTGAGTCGGACTCAGTTAATGACAGCGCCTTGTTGAAATCGTGGGCGCTCACTCTCTCCGCTCTCCCCCCCCCAGTGGGCTGACGCACGAGTCGCACGCCCGCGATGTCGAGCAGGTGTACCTGCGCTGCTCCCAGGGCTCCCTCGAGTGGCTGTACCCGACGGGCGCCGTCATCGTGAACCTGCGACCCAACGTGGCGCCGCCTCCGGGGGGGCGCCTCTCCGTGTGCGTGCGGCCGGAGGCCGACTCGCGCGGCTCCAACGTCTATCTGGAGAGGGCCGGCGAGCTGCGGCTGCTGCTGTCCGAAGGGGACCAGGCGCTGCGCAAGGTCACCTGCTTCAGCTTCCAGGAGGGGGCGCTCTTCATCGAGGCCCTGCCGCAGCACGACATCAGCCGCAAAGTCACGGCCTTCCAGTACGAGCTGGTCAACGACAGGCCTGCGCAGCGCGGTAAGGGATGCCTCGCCGGGCACTGGAAGGGAAGGAGGCGGGGCCTTCGCGGTGGGGTGTGTGTTACCCTGGACGTTACGGAACGGGTCGAACTCGCGGTTTGGCTTCTAGAGCAGCTCTCCGAGTTGTCTGTTAAGGCACCCGAGTAAACGGACAGAGTAAATTGGACAGGAACTGAGCAGACAGACACGCACCCGCACGCTCTGGTACCGTGGTAAGGACCCCGCTCCCCCGCTGACATCTGAAAACAAGCTGTGGCATTATGAGGTCGTGCTGAAGGTCGAATTCTAAGGAGAGGCCCTGCCAATCACAGCCGGCTGCTGCGCTCCGTGACGTGCTATCTGCCGTGTGTGTGGGGGGAATTTGTGGAAGACTGACTTTTTCTATCACATGATAACCTTTACAGAAAGATTATAATGAGTATGCGCATAAATTTCAATAAATTCACAACACGTACATTCAAAAGCTGGTTTTTACCTCCAGCGAACAATGTGCTGAACGATTCCCAAAATATGTCTAGTGGCAGCAGGTAGTTTCTGGTTTAGAGCCACTTGGAGCTGAGTGACCTGGGTTCGAATCCCCCTGCTGAAGTGTTTTATTTTTAGTGGTTTAGCTTGAGCGGTGTGTGAGACTCAGAGTTCCGACATCAGTCCCTGACCACCAGGCCTTTCTCATTCTGACTATTTTTATGAAATTAATGTTAGTATTAATAAAAGGTTCTTGCTAACCCCCACCGCCCCCCACCACCTCGTTGCACCGCTCACTGTTGGACAGGAGGGTCTGGGGGGGCAGGGCATCTTACACCACCTGTAGCGCTCTGGTATTGGGTGGGAGGCTCTCCGCAGCTGCTCTGGGGACTCCTGCCGCATGACCTCTGACCCCTAGGCGGTGCATTGCTGATCCATCTGACCCCTTGCCCTAGAGGAGGGTAAAAAAAGAAAAGGAGGCTTATCTAACACTCTGAAACCAGGTCCTCCTGCTGATAAAGGGAAGGGCAGTTTTTTTTTTTTTTTTTTAAAGTGGGGGGGGGGGGGGGGGGCATCTGCTAGAGAGGTGTCTTTCAGAATTGAGTTTTCTTGTGTTCATGTCAAGTGCAACATCCCTGTGTGGTTTCATGGCCCACCGAAGGGCCCGGTCCCCTGGACCAGTGATACATCCACAGTGAATAGAACAGTTCGGTATGTACCATCACACTACCGTCACCCTGGTTCCCGCCTACCTGCCGCACCCTCAACCTTCCCGCTGGTCCTCAACCGAAGCTCATCGAAAGTCTGTTTGCAACTCGTTTTGTTCACAATTCGTATCGCTTCCAGCTCTGACTTCTGCGTTGCGGCTCTCTGGTGGCAGCAGTCGTCTCTGCCCCCTCCTCGGTCTCCCTAATTGAAATGCCGTGTCAGGAGGGAGGCTGTTTGTGGTGAAACTGCGCCGGGGGAGGGGGCTCCTGTCACAGGGTGGCTTCACGGTCAGCACATTTAAAGACCTGTGCCCCCCAGCGGCACTTTGTCTTAAAGCGACAGCCGTGTAAATAAATAACGAGCCCAGAGAAGGGGAACAAATTAATTACAGCATTTCAGCCTCGTGTGTGTGTGTGTGTGTGTGTGTGTGTGTGTGTGTGTGAGGGTCCTCTGGGGATTTGCATAAGGCAATGAATTGGTGTTTCTTCTTCTAAAAGCTGGAGCAGGTTGCCAGTTTCCTCGTCTGTTCCACTAACACCACTGAGTGTACAAACGTGTTCGTTAGGTAGTTTTACCTTTTGAAAAGAGAGGGAGCCGTTCAACGAGAAACTTGAAGCTCAGCGAGCGCTGGCATCGGCGACGCACACAGCATAACTCAGTGTTGCACTTCTGAGACTCCACGTTCCGGTTGCCATCGGCGACTCGTTGACCTGCGCTGACCGTGGTTTTTGTGCCTCGTTTCTTTCTATGATTTATTTTGTGCATTTTGTTTACTCGCGAGGCCTTTGGAACGTCCTCCCGTGCCATTTGGCACTTGGCACTGAATCGGAAAGCTGTGTTTGCGGAGCAGCATCACGCCTGGTATCTGAGTAGATTACAGTGTTACGTGGTTGTAAAATTCCCAGGCGACTCGGCACCGCGCTGGTATTTCACTGCCCCCGTTTACAAGCCCTCCGGAAATGGGTCAACGGTGCTGGTCTCTGCAGGACTTGTTTGATTTCTCGCAATATTTCTGTCTTTTTCTCCATTTAGTGCCCTGCCAGCCTTGCAGCGACGCAGACGTGCTCCTGGCCGTGTGCACAAGCGATTTTGGTAAGGACCGCCCCCACCTCTGACTCCACCCCCTCCCAGAGCACAAGTCTTCCTCTCTTTCTCACGTTCACCTCTTGCTAACTGTTTGTCTCGTCTCTCTGGCGTGCAGCGGCTCGCGGGACCATCCAGGGGGTGAAAGAGGGGGCGGAGCACACCTCGGTCACCGTCGTGTTGAGCCAGCTATATCGGCAGAAGAGCCGCGTGTTTGCGGCGGGGGGCGGGAGAGTCAGGCGCTGGACGGGTCGCGTGCTGATGCCCCTGCAATGCCGAGTGCGCCCTGGGGAGGGGGAGTTCCTCTTCACGGGTTCCGTGCACTTTGGGGAAGCGTGGCTGGGCTGTGCGCCACGATACCGCGACTTCCTCAGACTGTACCAGGAGGCGCTGAAGCAGGGTGCGAATCCCTGCCAGGTGGATGCTAAGTGAGCCTGGGATGGAGAGTCGGAGCATTCTTGTACGAGCTCCCTCCGACAAGCCGGACTGGGGCACCAACAGGGGATGGACCCTCTGGATGGACAAATGGGCAAATGGGCAGGACGGTGCTTTTCCGGGAACACCTCGACCGTACCGCTTTCTGACCGGCAGGCCTTCGTAACTCTTGCCAAGCAGCGTGGTTCATGGGACTGTTGGAAGCCCGTGTCCAGAGTGGCATGTCCTAACAGGTGTGTTGGGACCCAATGTGGACAGCAGCGGGGTCTCGGTGTGGGGGGAAATGTCAAAGGAAATTCCCGACTGGAGCTTCCAGATGCTTTGTAAAGAGCTTGATGTACAGTTTGAAGTTGTTTCTTATGACAGAAATGTATGCAGTTAAAGCTGCTTTTTTGTGTGTTCTGCTTTTCTTAGTCTGATTTTAATTCAGGCTTGTTAATTTTAAAGTTTTTCTTCCCTCACCCCCTCCCAGAGAATAAAATAATTTCCTGGAACAAAGTTTCATCATGTGTGCATCTGCCTAAAATGAAGTTATCATGCTACTTGAGACAAGGAATTGGACCCAATCCCAGCACCTGGCAGGGGCCTGGCTCAGCTCTCCTCCTCCTGTACCCCAGCCAAGCCCAAATAAAAAGCCTCACCTCCATAACTGCCCATAAACTCCCAAATCCCCCAACCCTGGGGTGAGATCCGAGTTTTGCTTCAGCTTAAGTCGACACCTGGTTTTAATTTTAAATCATTAGGAAGTAAATGAGCAAACCGAGTCAGAGCCACTTTCTGAGGGTTTAAATGCTTAATATAATGAGAGAAATGGACTCCTGGGATCACAGATACCAGGTGAAGTGTGGAAACGTTCAGTGTTTGCCCACAACACTGAAAAGTGTCTGCTGCACTTTGCCAACATCTGTATCTTATGTAGAACGGTTTTGGTAGGGAGTCTCCAGGGTTTGAGCTCGTAACGTGCTGCTTTACCAGCTCGCTTTCGAACACCTACTGCACGACGAGGGTGAGGAGAAAGGGTAAATGAGTTCAGTCAGGAGTTGTGTGTTCTCGCATTTAATGAGTACTTGCATGCAGCACCAGCCCTTAAATTGTGTTTAAAGTTGAATCTTCATTAGCCCACTTCTCTGTACTTAACCCCTCATTTTAAGTAATAGCTGCCGCAATTTACCGAAGTTCAGCCGTGTCTCTCAGCACTGCTCTTTGTTTTTCCATACAACAAGCGACTTCCAGTAGCGGGTCTGCTGTCCTCAGGGGCCTCATGTTTCTGCCCACACTTTAGTTCACACCATTAGGAATGTGTGCTCTGTCTCTAATGAAGGCTTTTTTTGCTCAGTGTTTTCGGTATACGCGATTGATGGTCAGAGTTGAGGAGTCATGGTGTATAACTCTGGGATCGGTTAGATGTTTGAGTCCGCTTTGGGCAATAATGAGTCACGGTGAGGAGCTTTGAGTCCACTTTGAGAGCTGAGCCATGGTTTTGAAGTTCTGGGCTTGTGAGTTGGTTGAATTTACTTTTAGCATCACAGTACAAAACTCCCAGGCTGTAGGAGTTACTTTGTCTGGTATAGTTTAGGAGTCATGGTATAAGATCTACACTGTAGGCACTATTTAGGTGGCATTGAGTCCTATTTGAGAGTTAGGTCTTGGTGAGAAACTCTGGGCTGTAGAAGGTTCTTGGCTTGTTCAGTCTTAAAAGTTGAGGAGTCATGACAAAAAAACTGAGGCTTGTTTGGTTAGTTGAGTCCAATTTGTTGTTCTGGCCTGGTTTCTCCTGAGAGAGGAGCAGCAGACACTCAAGGGGTTCTTTGTTCGGCTCGGCTCTGGTATGACCATCAGTTAGAAAGTGGGCCAGGGGCACGGTGCTGAACGGGGGTTGCTGGACACGCTCTGTTAATTCTGTGCGAACGGCCGCAGTCCACGTCGACGCATGGCTGGCCGTAGCTTCTCTCGCCTGCTTCAGGACGCAAATTTTAAGTAATGCCAAGTTAGTGCTGCCACTCTATTTTCAACAACTTGCATTCTTCAGTCTGTTGGAGCAGCTCCACAAAATTCTCCATAAACTGTTTTACTGCGCGCTTTCCTTCACCCATCCACCCATCTATCCCTCTGTCCATATGCGATCGTCAACTGCTTGTCCTATGCGAGGTCGGGAGGGTCCGGAGCCTGTCCCACAAGCGCAGGGCATGAGGAAAGGTAAACACTGGACAGAACGACAGTCATCCAAGTGAGCCTTGTGAAAACGGAATGCTGAGCCACTGCTTTTTGGCTCTGTTCTTCAGCACGCAGCAGGAAATCCAGAGCTGCACTACCAGATTCCTGCTCGAAAACTGCAGTTCATTAGTAGTGACCAAGATAGTTTCTACTGAATGGGATCCCCAGATGTCATTATTATAAAGCCCTTTGAGGGATTTAGAGGAATCAAGAAAGAAATGATTACAGATGACACTGGTTAGTTTCCCAGCTGCAGAGCTGTATTTGCCCCTGATGTTTTGTGTTTTGCTGTAATGTAAGTTCTGTCAACAAGTAAAGTTAAATGTGGAACTTTCCAGATTCAAACCATTTTGATCTCTCTGCTAAGCAACGCACAAGATGGGGAGAGCCGAGAAGCCTGGCAGTGTCTAAAGAGGTCATAAATCTTTGTGTCTTACCTATGAATCTTGGCCATGTTGCCAGAGAAACAGAATGAAAGATTGTGATTGGAGGCAATCAGAAAAGGCAAGAACTTAAAAGTGGAAGGTTTTGTAGCTGACCTCTTTAGAGACCATTCTAGAGGGCACAGATGTGTTGATTTGAGCTCTACTCTTCAGTCTAGGGCTCTGGAAGCCCGATGTTCTGCATTTGCAAAGAGGCCACCATCAGTGTGATGTGGCCGGCGACTGCCTTAATGACGAAAGGCTCTTTCCCCCACTCTGTGTAGCTGTAAGAGTCTGAAGCATGTCCTGAACATTCGGCATGGAGTGGCAGATGAAAGCAGAGGTGACTCTTCAGGCTCTTAAAGCCTGCAGATTTTCCTGCTGAAAGGTCAGTCGGATTGAAGGAGATTTATGGGAAAGCAGCAGCTGACACTGCACCCCCCAACTGCCCCTGCTCTAAGGAGGATGCCAAGACACTTTGGGACTCAGGGGAACTGGACAAAAGTCAAGGAGAATGTTGAGGTGGTGCAGGGACAGTCTCTGGATCAGATGTCACGGGGCTTTGGGGAGGGGTTGGCGTGTCAGAGGTTTGTGTGACTGAGAGTGTGTGTGGGTATGCGTTTGAGCAACGACGAGAGTGAGAGTGACTGAGTGAGAGTGAGCAGGTCCGAGCACTTTCCTCTGTCCATCAACAAACATGTCCTGCCCCTCCTGTAGAGCTTCATGTGACCCCAAAGCCCATAAAAGGCCTTCCTGTCCTGGGAAGGATTAAGAACCTGCACTGACATGCAACCTCCCAAGAATTAGGGAAGCAAACGAATGGACGACGGCTTTTGGCACTAGAATAGGACACTACGAATACTTGGTTATGCTGTATGGATTCGCCACTTCTGTTTTCCTCGAGTTTGAGAAGGAAGTTCTTTGGAACATTATTACTCTCCGGCCAGGTGTGTGTGTGTGTATATATATATATATATATATATATATATAGATTTTATTTTGATACGCACAGGAAGTGTGCATCAGAATATAATACAAGTGTGTAGCTGACGGTGTGTGCACATGTGTGCTCCAAGAGCAATGAGAGTGTGAGTGACAGAGCACTTTGTTCTCCCACTCAGCAGCTCAGCTCCCGCCAGGTCCGTAGATGTACATGTGACCCCAAAACCAATGAAATGCCCTCTAGCCCCAGAGATGATGTAGAACTTGCATCACGACAGGGCCATGACAGACGTGGGCCATTCTGAGGACTTGACTTGGCTCCAAACATAAAAAAACAGGAGATTCTTACAGTATCTTTACCAGCTAAATTATTAGTCAGCCCAGTTTTGGACTCATGACATTTTTTGCCAAGGATTTAAAAAAGACACATTTTTATCTAGTCTTGTACTCTTGAATGGGGTGCTGTGATTCTGGACTCTTTTATGGACATTTTAGATTTGGGGTAGGCAAACGGTTGGGTGTGCAGCTAGGAATCTTGACCGTGAACGTGCAGGTAGGATAGAAAACCGGCTTTTTCCCCAGCCCCCCATTCTCCTTTCAGTGGGTTGTCAGTGCCGGCATGCTCCTGGCAACCCGTCGCCTCCCCCGTCACCCCGCCCCCCCACCGACTCTGTAAGGCTGCGGAGTTTGCCGGCCCGGCCGCCAACGCTACCTCCTGCGACACCGCTCGTGAAAGAGAGGGCTGCCCCAGCGGGACCCTGCCAGGGAGCCCCGACAGGCGTGACAAAAGCCATGCGCTTGGCTCCAGCCAGAGGAAGATGTCAGACAAACCCCTTGGCAATGGCGCTTTTATTTACTCTATACCCCCTTCCTCAAAAGAAGTGCAGTGCCATTGAGCCGGTCCCTTGGCAACAGTTGACTTTGTCGCTAGGGAGACCGGTTTCTCATGATGTCATTGCCTTTTTGTTGGGGAGACAGAGAAGAGGAAATGAGTTTTCAATTTTTTTTTCCTCAGCTCGATCAGAAGCTGGACATCACTGACAACCTGTAAAGTGAAACTTGACCTACAACCTCTCGTTATAGGATACGTAGGACGCGCGCAAAAAAACTGATAGTCGCTCGCTCCCTCAGCAAACACTGTTGCTCCCCGTGCACAAAAGAGGGAGAACAATGTGCGGCGCCGAGGACGAGTGCAGGAGGAGGCGAGCGCAAAGCGCCTGCCTCAATTCCGTCCAAACGAGCGGGCCACCGTGGCCCTGCCTCCGCCCGGGGTGCTAATCTGGGAGCGAGGAAGGGAAAACCATTATGGCTGCGTCCAACGTGGTGGATAAACATTATCGCTGGGTCACTCGGTGTCTATATACGGCACAGCGGCTGGAAGGGCAGCGCACGGGTGGCGTCCCTGGCATGTGTCACCGGCTCCAGAAAGACTCTCTTTCTCGCCCTGCCGCACTTTCCCCGCAAACACCTGCCCCCTGACCCTTAATCACTTGCCCTCCCATACCGCTTTCACCCTCCAGCCGTAGCAGCTGCCTACGCAATGCCAGGCATCCGCCAAGAGGCCGACTGCCGATGTTGCGGCAGGGAGTCATGTGGGAGTGTGTCAGGCTCGAGTCACTTCGTGCTCATGCCAGCAAACGGCACGGCCAACAGCGGTGCATGCTGGGTCGGGGTCGGGCACTGTAGCTGCAGCTGTTCTAAATTCACCATAACAGAATACCTGTAGCTGCTGCCTCAAGTACACAGTTTAAATGATCTGTTACTTGGGCTAAGCAGGTAGTGCTGGTACCTCGCTGTGCCCAGGCTGCCGTTCCGGCGTAGTCTGTAACCCTGCTCGGGGTGTCTGGCTGTGTATGTTGTCACTGTGTTAGCAGTCCAAACATCTCCACCTGTGGAAGAATGCAATGGCAACTACAAGTTCTATGCCCTCCTGTAGCAAGAAAACCACAAGCAGTCATTGTGAGTCAAAGCTGACTCGTTGCCACTTACCTCATTAATACAGCTAGACACTTTTGTGGAAACGATCTCAGGGGAGCACAATGTTGAAACTACAACATCTTGAGGGACTTGAGCCCATAAACCTATTAGTCACAAGTTCTGATATTATGCACCAGCTGTTGCCTAATGAGATGTCAGTTATTCATGTTGAAATGCTGATACACTGAGCTTGCAGGCTGTTAATCCGAGAGAGGCCACCTTGAGATGCCCAAGGAACAGGGCAAACCTTTGAAAAGTGTCTGAGGCTACACATGATTTGTTATCTTCTTTAGACAGATTCATCGTTTAAGGCCCAGGTCTTTTCTCTGGACTTATATGATGGATGATATACATTTATTTAGCAAATGCTTTTCTCCAAAGCAACTCCCAATGAACTCTATATAGTGTTATCAGCCCACGCACCTTATTCACCGTGGTGACTTACACTGCTAGATACACTACTTACAATGGGTCACTCATCCATACATCAGTGGAACACGCTCTTCCTGTCACTCACGCACTATGGGGAACCTGAACTGTTTTTGGACTGTGGGAGGAAACCAGAGCACCCAGGAGAAGCCCATGCAGACGCGGGGAGAACATGCAAACTCCACACAGAGTGGGGATCAAACTCATGTCCTCTCACACCATCCAGGCACTGTGACACAGCAGCGCCACTCGCTGTGCCACCATGCTGCCCACAGATGATGGTGCCATTTCCATGATTCCTTGTGGGAAACGCAGATCTTTCATGTGAGGATGCAAAGCCTCCTATGTTTTCCGACATTGATGAAAGTGAACGTCACTATTCCTGAGCACTAGTGATGTTTACGCTCAGACCCATCTTGACATGTTTTTCCCTCCTCCACCCAGCGCAAACTCTTTCGGACTGGATTCCTCTCTTTCCTCAACAGGGTTTCTTTGCTACATCTTTTTTTTTTTTTGTGCTGGGATCATGGTGAAGAAAAAAGGGGGTGCAGTGGCAAAGTGGGTTTGGCTGGGTCTTGCTCTCCGGTGGGTTTAGGGTTCGAGTCCTGCTTGGGGTGCAATGCGGTGGACTTCTTCTTGTTCACATAGGTTTCTTCCCACAATCCTGTCCTGGCTGTGTCCCATTCTCCTCCAGCCTTGCACCCTGTGTTGCCGGGTTGGGCTCCAGTTCACCACAACCCCACTCGGGACAAGCGATTTCAGAAAGAGTGTGTGTGTGTCTGAGAGTGTGATTATGGTGAAGAGGAATCATGGCATTTCTCATGTGCTGACCTCCTTTCTTTGTCTTCAGGTCACAGGACCTCCATGACCGATTGTCAGGATTCAGCCAGCTAGGGTGCGAGTCACCATGGCAACCAGAGTTGAGGAGCATAGGACACGGTTCTGCGACAAATCAGTCAACGTCTAGTTTGAACTGCAAAGCCACGTTCGGTCACTGTGGTCGCTTTCATTCGTCCAGGTTTAGCTGGATTGAGCAGTGGCTCAGCTGAAATCTCCTCCAAGGTGTCCAACAATTCCCACGTGATCCGTTCTCTCCCCGCGTGTGTGTGTGGCAACCAGCCATGTTGAGTTCTGTACACCCTGGCTGTTTTCACTTCAACAGTGTAGATGAGCCGTGTGTGTTTGCCACCATCCCCCACACACATTTTTCCTTTGAGAGGACAAAGAGTGTAAAGGAGCGTCCTGCACAGGACAGCACCCTGACACACCACAGAAAGCCCACTTACTGAGATAGTTCAGCCGTCCCACTTTCATGTGATCTTCTAATCTCCTTAAAGCAGATCAGGCTGCCTGGTAAGGATTATGACTGATAGGGAGCTGGGAAATTGCTCATCATTTTCACACACACACACACACACACACACACACACACACACACACAAAATGAAACCAAGTGCCTTTTTCAACAGTCCTTTTACTGTTAGCAATATTTAAAAGTTCTACTGTTCATGAACACAAAATCATAAAATTGGCAAAATCTGAAATTTTGCAAATATCAGTTTTTTTTTCTCAATCTATTGAACTTGGAAAGCCACAATTACAATGTGTGTATTAATATTTCAACCTATAAAATGGCTATATGATTATATAAACGGATAAACGTCATGTTCGATTGGTAATTGCTATAAAAAAAATAAGAAATAAACATTGTGACTGATTTATTGTGCTACTTTAAAGCGCTGTGAGTGACCCGCCTTTCTGACTTTGCCGGGCTGCCGGCTCTGGTTTGGGTTCCCGGACTTGTCCGAGAGCCACGGCTGCACCGCGGTACTTGTCACGCTGCCGGGGGTCCTGCTGTTTGCTTAGGCTAATGAGTGCTGGTGGCATTGCTGCGCCGGGGAAAGCCCCCATGGCAACGGGCTGACCTTTACGCCAAGGCTGCGCTGGGGTACGACGGGCTGTGGGCCACGGGAGGCAGTAAGATACATCAGTGTGGGCTGATGAGTTCCATCAGCCAGAAAGAGTTAAGACATTATTATTGTTATTATTATTATCTGACACTTTTCTCCACGGTGATATGGAATGCTTTGTACATGGGCTACTTACAGTGATTTACCCATTCATAAACAGGGTAATTTTTACTGTGTAGATCAGGGTAGGTACCTTGATCAAGAGTTCTACAGCAGGAGCTGAGATTCAAAGCTAGATCCATCAGTTACTAAGTGACAGAGTTAACTACCATGTCCCCTGCCGCCTGAGATATGCGGAGCATCAAGTGAAGAACACAATGCTGCCCGTCCACTTCAAAATTAAAAGAAAAAAAAAATCCTTTGTGTGCTGGTATTGGTGTGACTGATGAGCTGTTGGACAAGTTTTTTCCTCAGAAAATCACACACACACCTAACAGAATGATGGATGAAGGCAGCTATTTCTTTTGTTTCATTTTGTTTCCCACTTCCACCATCCGTTCAGCTGTAAATATGAGCAACTGGACACAAGGCCCCCCCGCAGGAGGAATGGCAGCTCACTGGGTAGCGCTGGAGCCTCACAGCATGTAAGGCGTGCGTTTGGGTCAGGGTTCGAATGTGGCTCAGTTTGTGGAATTTTCATCTTCTTCTTGTTCACATAGGTTTCCTCCCACAGTCCAAAGACATGTCCTTCAATTGGACTGTTTACTCTAAACTGGCCACTGTGTGTGTGTGTGTGTGTGTGCGCGTGCGCGTGCGTGCGCACATTATGCATAAATGATTGTAGGCAGTTCGGTGCAGTGTGTCCAACACTGTAAGTCACCGTTGATGCATAAAGGTGTCACGGCTAAATTCCAAGTTAATAAAAAATAAACACATGCTTGAAAACACACGCTTACAAATACACACAGAATTAGGCCTGTTTACTCACCATTTGCTTGTGTGTGTAAGAGAGTGCAAGGGGTGATGGGGGGTTATCTTGGGTCACACCCCGCAGCGTGCACTAGGAAGAAACCCCACCCTGCCGCCAGCTGTGACCCCGCACTCTAATTTGGGACCGGTGTCCAGTTTCAGGGGTCATCGGCAGAGGTCCCCTCCGCGGCCCCCGAGGGCAGCCGACACACACCCCGCTGTCACGCACTCGCACCGTCACACCAATTGGCAGAAACGCAACCCAAGCTGTGTTCTTTTACCGCGACTCCCTTCATTCCCGAAGGCGTCGTATTCCAACCTGGACTTTTCTGCTTCCGTGAGACCATTTTAATGAACTACGTCTCTGTTTCGCTCTTTCTTTCGGTAGCTGCCCTGCAGCCGAGCGCGCGGAAATACTGACGGGGCCCTGCCTATTTCTCACTTTATCACTCAAGGCCACGCGCTCTCAGGTGAGCTCATACAGTCTCCCGAGCTCCGTGGGGGTGGGGGGGCGGGGTGCGTTAATCACAGCCCCACGTGGCCCCGGGGTGCGTCAGCGAGGGTCGCAGCTGAGCGGTCAGCTGGCAGGGGCAGAATGGCTGAGCTGGGGGAAACTGGAGCCCCCCCCCATACACACGCTACAGGCAGTTTAGAGTCACATAAACAATAAATAAATAAATGATAATAACAACATGCTGAAATTCAAGAGTGTAAAACTTACCCAACACACGGGCCTCACTGACATGTCCACAGGGCTCAAGCAATGTGCCCCACCAACACACACACACACACACACACACACACGCACACACACACACACTCCCGGGATCTACAGTGAAAAAAAAAAAAACAAACCAACAGCGTCTGTGAAAAACTGGACTAAGTAATATAAAAAGTGAAAAACCTGTCTGTGTGTGTGCGTGTGTGTGTGCCTTGTGGCGCGGCTCAACAGCGCCCCCGTGTGTGTGTGTGACGGGACGGGTGTTGACTCAACACCAATCAGTTTCGGCAAATTTACCGCACATTTACAGCATTACAAAGTAAATAACGTGGTGAGGGTTTGTGACGACGCGCGCGCGCGAGAAAATTTTTTGGCGGGATTTTTTAACGGCGCGTTTTTCGAGCTGAACTTTGTGCCCTTTTCTGCCTCTGAGGTAACAGGAATGACCGATAAGCTGGAATCTCTAACACAAATTTCATTCTTTGTGGACTAGCTTCGTATTTCCAAAATAAAAACGAAACTATAATAATAAAAGTTATGCAGGTAACTGCAGGTTTTTAGGAGCATTGATGACTGACGAAGTAATCAACTAATCTGTGAACAAATCGCTGAAGTTTCACCTTCCTGGAGGATGTAAACTCTAAATATGAGAGGAGTGTCTGCTTAATTAATAAATCCCAATATAATGTAAACAGCTTCAAACAAAACCAACTGCCAACCAGTTAATAGTACAATTTCCTTCAGGATTAACATCAACAACAGTAATAATAATAATAATAATAATAATTGTTTCCACCCATGACAATTTTCAAATTTAAGACCCTTATAAACCTTAGACCCTAAATGTAAGTTATATATAGCTATAACTACCTGAAAAATTACAATAGTTTACATCAGTTGGATAATTATTTCCTTTGCTCCTCACACACACACACACTGGCCGAAGCCGCTCGTCCCGAGCGGGGTCATGGCGATCTGGAGCCTAACCCGGCCACACAGGGCGTAAGGTTGGAGGGGAAGAGGACACGCAGGACGGGATGCCAGTCCGCCACAAGGAACCCCAAGCAGGACTCGAACCCCACACCTGCCAGAGAGCATTACTTGGCCAAACCTGCTGCACTGCCACATCCCCCAGTTTGTAAATAATTGTGTACAATTTAAACATAACTGAGTAGTCGTGTAAACAGGGTATATGTGAGGGTCTTGGAGTCAGTGAAGTCGTTTCTATTGGAGCACCAGCATGTGTTCACTTGGAGAGGTGTGAAAGGTCAATGTGAGATTACACCACTTTTATCTCTGGGTAAAAATGTATCACTAGAAGGTCACCCATTGTGTGACCCAATGACTTGCAGTCTTCCAAATGACATCTAAGCAGGAGGGAGTGGAGCTGATAGACTTGGAAGAGTGTGTTGAACTTTAGAGGAAAGTCTTTCAGGACAAGACTCCTTACCCTTAGTAAAAGTCAAAGGTCTCTTGTGCTGCATGGGTCACAACTGTAAACAAATATAAACCACTTAAAAGTAGCTGGATTGATGCTGTCCCCTGTGATCATATGTTCATCAGTTAAAACACAAGATCTATTGTTGCCACCATGTTCCAGCACAATCCTCAGTGGTTTCCCTTTGGGGTTCCTACCATGTGTCATCAAGAATAGAGTTCACAGAAGCCTGAGGCTACTCTGATTGGAATAATAAAGATCAGATCTGCAAAAGGGTCTGACAGGAAGGGTCAAAGGTCAGGATTCAGAGGTTGGAGAATAAGGTGGCCGTGTCCTCTCCCACGGATGTGGCTCCGTCATCACCCACCACTCTGTTGTTTGACATCCATGTCTCTATATTGCGGCTGGGAACTCCTGCTCTTCAGATTTTCTCTCAAAGTTAGGTTTGGTTTTACATGTTAATGCAGATGTTTGTAACTCTTGTCCCAGGTGACCAAAAATCTGGCCAGCAGTGGATATTATTCACATTAACCAACACACCACGTTAATCCTGGGTAACACTGACACAGAGCAAAAACTTGACAAGATTCTTTTTTGATATATTTTTATATATGTGTCAATATACCTACAATTTAGAGCAGTGAGCTTCAGCAATAAGAGTACAGGAGATCAATCCATCCGTGGCACCCCTCATCCCACCACCATCCTTGTCTTATAGAGCTATTGCAGGAATTTCAGAGTAAATGGGACACATGGGGCACTGAGAGGTTCATGCATGAAAATGTGCTGACAGCTAGATTCCCTCTTGCCTGGCAACCCCCATGGTGCCACCCCAGAAAAGTACAGCCCATGAAGGAATCCATCTTTCCATCCCCCAACATTGCTTATTCCATATTTTTGCCTTTTTCTCCAAACCTTTCTTCTCTTTTTTCTCTTAGCTTATCCAAACCCCATATCCATGCTACCCAGCCTCTGGCTGACGTCTAATCATACATAGTGGGAATCAGGGAAAGGGGCTATTGATCAGGCCTGGACCTCAGGGTCTAGCGATTGCTTCTTATCCCTCTCAGCTGCCACGCTTGGGTTCAACGATTAACATACTGCCAAAGGAGGAATGGGACCTGGCATGCCGGGAATGCAAGGCAGACATTTGGTAAGTCTAGAGCAATGGAATGCTCACTGTGTGAATGGATATGATGTCATTTGGACCTGGATTTTTTGACCTGACCTGAAATCCATCATGAATCCTGTTGATAAGCTATGTCTCATTAGGCATCTATATGTTTTGAGTTTGAAGGCCTCGACATTTCTTCATTCTTTACATTCCTTTAACCACCCTAATAAATCATGAAATGCCAAATGTTAAACGAGAGAGAAGTGAACAAAAGACGCGATCAATGCTGGAGCTAATTTTTCATTGCTATGGTAGAGCAGATTGACATAAAAGGCATTTAAAGATTGACTATCTATCTCATTGTCAGTTGAAGACTTGAGAACTGCAGATGTTATAGAAATGCTAAACAGAATTTATAGGCACACATATAAATTGTACTGGAAATGTAATTAAGATGAAGTTTGTAACTTCACAACCACATGTCTGCTAACACACACACTTTCTGAACCGCTTGTCCCATACAGGGTCACGGGGAACCAGAGCCTAACCCGGCAACTCAGGGCACAAGGCTGGAGGGGGAGGGGACACACCCAGGACAGGACACCAGTCCATCGCAAGGCACCCCAAGCAGGACTTGAACCCTAGACCCACCGGAGAGCAGGACCGTGGTCCAACCCACTGCGCCACCACACCCTCCATCTGCTAACATGATAAGAAAATAGTAGGGGGGGAGACAAGATTTATGGGAAATGAAGTCCTTTAAAATGTTCCTGGACAGATAGTCAGCACAGGCTAGCGTAGGCCTTGTAGTTATTTGTAGGGGGGGGTACAGAGTAACATCATCCATGTTGTTTTAGATTATTTAATGGATTTACTCATTACATGCAGGTCATTTGCTGCAGTTGGTGCAGTGTTGTATTTGGTCTGTTTTTTTGTAAAGTACTGTAGCATTAGCTGTAGTTGTACCTCATACACAGCCTTCCCCTTTATTTCTGCATTATCTTGTCTGGTTTTTTTACAGATATGTCAAGTTCCATGTGCACTCTCCCTTGGTGTAGGTTCAAGTTGGATGTAACAATAAACAATTGTAGATCCACTCTACTCCTTCTTCCATCAGACCTGTCTCAGTAACCAGGAGAGTGTGAGTTACAGTGAAGTGGTGGGGGCTGAGTTTGGGTTACTCTTTGGTTCACCACCAGGGGGGGCACAGTCCTAACTGCTCTTCTCTTGGAAAATCTTGCATCAAGTGGAGCTTGTTGCCGCAACAGCTCATGGCCGTCATTCTGGGATCCTTGTCTTTGTGTTGATCAAGTCGCAGGAAAAAACTTCAAATGTATTTAAAATGTTTTTTTGGTACTTTCTAAAAAAAAAGAGTACCTGTCCCTGAGCTTTACAATGAGAAGAACACTGGCGATAAAGAACCCCTTGTCCACCAAAAGAACTGTTTATTCGTCAAATGTCTCGGATACTGGATTTGGAATTATGTGAAGGAACCCCTAAAAGCCAAGGGAGAACATATACTCTGTGTCACAACCTTGCTTCTGTGATACAGCAGACCTCTGCGACCCTGCACTGTGCCAGTGGTTATTGATAAAGGGTGGATGGAAGTGGTAAAGAATACTTTTTATTTACAATTGCTTTTTGTGAGGATTTTACAGAAACTAACCTTTTAAATAAATGGCAACACGTATGTACTATTCAATTTGTATTCATTGCGACTTAGAGGTAACAGTAATGTCTGAGTTACAGACAAATCAAAGTACAAACACAGTTGTGGTCCCAGTTGTGTGGTACCGCAACATGGGCTACATGGACTCTGAAAGAATGTGAAAAAAATACATTTACAGCCTGTATATTTACAATAGCTAAATGGGATGTACTGAAAGCGGAAGAACGGTTCGAATTTTAAAAAAGGAAAAAAGAAAGAAACAAAGCATCTTATTCAAAGTGTTAACTCAAATAAAGTAAAGCACACCCATCAGGTAAGACACACCCATTGAGCCTTTAAAAGTCTGACACCTGGAGCCATCATCACATTACTGACCCAAAGATCCTTCCAATAGGATCATGGCCGTTTTTGCTACTCTTCTGCATCTCCTGATACCCTTCGGGGCCTTTAGCTTAAGCCTGTCCTCAACGAGCCAGCTAAACCTGTGTAAGCAAGTCTTAAATTTGCCTGTTTTGGAGGTCCTGCCTGGCGGAGGCTGGGACAATCTGCGTAATGTGGATGCCGGCCGGGTGATGGATATAGAATACACCCAGTGCCAGACAACAGAGGACGGAATGTACCTCCTGCCAGACCAGGTGGTCACGGTGCCACAGAAGTCCAGCAAGGTGAAGATCAAGTCTGAGATTGTCAACAGCTGGCTGGACTACAAGAGCTCCTTGGCATATTCTGTGAACCTGGACATCTCATTCTTTTGGATTCTCAACGCCAGATTCTCCGGAGAGTTTCAGAGGATGAAAACGCACCAGGTGAAGGAGAATTCCGTCACCAGCAGGACAGAGGTGAGACACCAGCGAACGCTGCGTTTCATACATGTTAGAATCTTGACAAAGGGTTGGTGTTTCACATTGCACCGCATTTGGGTTTCGAGGTGTGAAACTTTGAATGTATACTTTCACATTAATTGCTGCACATTTTATGACTCGGTAGCATGTGCATCCAAACTAACATCACAGAACCCACAACACAATGCCTTGGTCCTGTGCCCTGGAGTCAGCATTCTCCTAGTAACACAAAACGTACTTGGTCATTTGTCCAACCCCTTGGAGCTCAACATGTTACTCTCATGACTCTAGACTAAATTTACAATGATGACCTACTGTAGCATGCGAGTTTCATATTTACAGTCTTAATTTGTTTTGTTTGTACATTGTCTGAAATGATCCTATTATGTGGAACATTTTATCTTCTCTGTTTCAGCTGCATCTTTTCTTGTTATTTTATTGTCTAGAAGCCTTGGAAATTCTTTCTTTTATCACAACACTAAATTGTTATTGTTCTGCTTTGTAATGTAATGCAAGCATTTGTTCAGAAGTAGAATGCAGCCAACTGCTTGGTGCTCAAATCGTTTCGTACCACCAGTGCTGTTACTGTTACATGCACGCAGCAAATTGTGCTTGCGGAGTCACTAATCCTCTAGGTTATTTTTCAACAGATGCGCCACCTCATTTACACGGTAAAAACCAATCCCATCTTCACCCTGGACCCAGTGTTTGTCAGTCGTGCCACTGACATTGCCAGCGCCCTGGAGAACAACAACACTCGCCTGGTCAACTTCCTCTCTGAGACTCTGGTACGGGACTATGGTACACATGTCCTCACTTCTATCGATGCCGGTGCCACTTTGGCCCAGGAGGACTATCTTGCGAGTTCTTTTGCAAGGAGCACCAGTGAGGCCTCCCTCACTGAATCGGCCAGTGTCTCTTTCTTCACAATCGTGTCTCTTGGCTATAATTATGTTGAAAATTACAGTCTCCTACGTAACTACATGGACAACATCACCTACTCTGTGATGGTTAGCCATGGTGGCCTGCCCTTCTACCCAGGCATCACTCTTAAAACATGGGAGGAGAGCATCCATAACAACCTGGTGGCCATCGACCGCTCTGGATCCCCACTGCACTTCTTCATCAACCCGGACACCCTTCCCAACCTTCCAGCACCAACAGTTTTGAAGGTGAGTGAAGCAGTGTTCCAGGCCATCCAGCGCTACTATAAGGTCAACATGTACCCTGGCTGCACCGACCCCAACTCCATGAACTACAACTATCAGGCCAATGTTGAGGACGAGTCCTGTGATGGTGTGATGTCGAATTTCAGCTTTGGAGGGGTGTTCCAGCAATGTACAGCTCTCACAAGAGATGAAAAAAGTCTCAAGCTGTGCCAGAGTCTAACCCAGAAAAACCCACTTACAGGGAATTTCAACTGTAGCCCATCCTACAGCCAGACCCTGCTGAGAACGGAAATCAAGGAGCAGAGCTCCAATCGGTATGAGTGTAGAGAAGAATGCCATTCCTGCTGGATGTTCTTCACATGCTGCAATGATGTGTGTGGCAATGTGTACACTGTGCAGAGGGTGACTGTTCAGACTTACTGGTGTTCAGCCACCAATGTCACTAACACTTACCCCTCTGGGTTCCTCTTTGGAGGTCTCTATGGGCCCACTTCAGTGAACCCCGTCACTAAAACCAAGAGCTGTCCCAGTACATACTACCCTGCAACCCTACTGTCAGATGGGCTGAAGATCTGCTTGGGCCTTGATTATAAGTTGGGTGCACGGTATTCTGTGCCATTTGGGGGTCTCTTCAGCTGTGAGGCTGGAAACCCAATGGCAGGTGGTCTTTCCAGTTGCCCGGGAGGATATACTCAGCACACAGCCGATGTCAGCGATGGGTGCGAGATATTGTTCTGTGTTCACTCGGGAGCCTTTTCTCAAGGAGACCTGCCACCGATCATCTCTCCCCCCTTCACACGGCGGCCACTGCAATCCCAGAATGACACCGAGACAGTGGTGGTTGTGGAAGAGGACGGCGATGCATGGGTCAGAAGTGACGAGCAGGGCTGGAAGAAAACTGGCTTTGGAGAAGCCCAGCACATGATGCTGTTGTCTCCTGCCTCTGGGGGTTTCAGAGAGGTGGGGGCTCTAGGAGTGACACTGATGACGACCTTTTCGTTGCTCATTGTATTCCTGTAGGAGGTGTCCTCTTCAGGCTTTATCAGCCTTTTCTTAAAATTCAAACATTTTGATTACTTGTGATCAAAGTAAGTGTCAATCAAAATCACCCTTAAAATTTAATAACTGAATTATGCTTCATGATTAAAGATATGTAGCAAAATAAAAATTATTGATATCTGACATTACTATAATTTTGCCATATGTCAAAGTCCTCAATCATTGACTTCAAATATACATGTAGCAGAACCTAAAATTGAGAAAGATGTTTCCTTTTGTCATGCTAGAATCATCTATAAGGCTGTGCTTCACCTTGAAAATGTACACGATTTATGCATAATGTTCTGTAGAATAAATTTGCCACTGAATACACTTACCTGATTAAGAGTCTTTATTGTTCTCCGCACTAAACACATTGTAGACTACAGCGACCCCATTAGGACAAGCGGGATGGAAGATGGACGGACACTAAACACGTTGTAAGCCAACAGCAGATGTGAAGAAACAAAGAAAATGTTTTTGTTAGGCTGCTGTGTTTGACTTTACACATTGTGTTAGCATAAGATACGTATATCCCAAACAGCCAAATATTTGCTGTTATTGTGGATCGGAAGACAATCCAACAAGGGTAGAAAGAGATTTACACATGTCCCCAAAACACCCAGCAGTAACATAGGGCAAAATTAAAGCTTTTTTCATCCAAGGAAACAAAACAATTAGTAGTCGAAAAAGCTCAAATAAAAAGCAGAATGTTTGAAAAAAGCAAATTCATTTTAGTATCTAACTGCCAATCTGGAAACCCCAAACAAAACAAGTGAGAACCTGAAACTAATGACTGTCTCCTAACACCATCATTGAAGTCCTCATGAAATGAGCCTTTCTTCAGGTTCACCCAACATTTTTTAAAATCCCTGAATTCTTCCCTTCTGCAAGGCAAATGGAATTGTCGAGAGGAACCAAAAAAATTCCCATCCAAGCAGAAAGGAGGAAAAGGAGGGAAATAAACCTCTCAGGGTCCAGTACTAGGAGCTGCTCACCCCTCTGGGGCTTTTATGGTTTTACACTGGGCTAGTGTGGGGAGAAGTCAACTTCCTACACAAAAGAGCTCTTTGATCACACAGCCCCAGTGGCCTAATGGATAAGGCATTGGCCTCCTAAGCCAGGGATTGTGGGTTCGAGTCCCATCTGGGGTGAAGCGTTCCTTTTAGGAACGCTACCACAAGGACTTCATTTACAGAGCTGCACTGGTGTTCACACACTTTGATAGAGCCATGTTATAACACAATGGCTCCTCAAGATCTCAAACCACTCTTTTCCTTCACAACCTCTGAAGTACGTAAGAAACGACAAGGAGTGCAGTGGAAAGTTTGAAAGACGCCACTGCAATATGAATAAATGGAAGCAGTTTAGCTCCTCACCACATCATACCATTCACAGAATCCATGCTCCTAGGTGTCAGTGTATCTGCGGGAACCCACAAGTCCGATCTTGTGTGGTCAATGCCCAAGTAAACTAGCGTCACAATCTGATTAATATACTGATTAATAGACTGATTTGAAGATAAGGGATGAAAAAGTGAATCCATGGTTCTACAAACTGAAGGAAGGAGCATCTGCCTTTAACTGAGGTGGGTAGCGTCCCTGCCCATGGCATCGAGGCTCTGGGTTTGATTCTTATAATACACATGCTGGAAGCCAAAATCCCAAATGGACGCTAAAAAACAATTCTACTTTAGATTTAAAGTTAACCCTCATGATAAATACACCAATAGGCTTGTTGATGTTCTGCTCGGCTGAAATCTCAGTAATGGGTTCCTGGGCAATTTTCGGTTCGCTGTTTTCGTTCATTGTCTTTGTATTCATGATAATGTGCCACTGACACAAGTAACTGTTTGATATTTCACTACCTCTTTGGAAATTTTTTTTTGGAATTGTATGATTATGTTCAACAGGAAACATCAAAAATAAACAAACACTGAAGGAAAGAAATGAAGATTTCCAGGTTGTTAGTGTTGATGCGCAAAGTGAGAGAATGAGACAACATTTGTTTCACCGATATCACCCGCTGAGTGGACAACCAAAGGCTGTGAGATCTGTGGGTTTTTTTATTGTGTTCCTGGACTCATATAACTGATCATAATCACTTTCTCTTTACAAAACAGTTTGACTTCTTTACGGAATAAAGGTTTGGCTCCATTCTTCGCATTGAGTCCAACCATCAGCCTGGAAGCAACAGTCGTCATAATTCTCCATTGTCTCTCCTTGTTGGATCTGCACCACAACACACACAGAAAAAAGGAATTAGAACAAAGGACTTCATAATTCAAGAAGAAATGAAAGCAGAGAATGTCAGTGAAGCGGCAAAGGGGAATAACTTGGCTTGAAATATTCCAGAATGGTGCTATGAAGTGAAAGAATGACCTGAATGAAATGGAGAAGTGTAAACCAGGTTCACGGGCTCAAAGAGCTGATTGTAAACATCAAACTGACACTTTGTCCTCTGATGAATGTGGAGAATGAAAGATATGTCTCACATATCAGACTTCTTAATGAAGGGAAAATTCAGGAAGGGTCCCTTTTCTATGTTCTATGTTTCCATTTTTAGGCTCTTCTTCAGAATTTAATCCCAGAGTTTAAAACATACGATGTCCAAGAACAGATTCAGACAAAAATACAATGAAACATAAGTTAAAAAGAAAATAAAAGACACTTTCAAAACACTGTTGTTTGTTAAACTGGTGTTCCAGTCGTGTTTAAAATGTAAAAATCCAGACACTGGATGAGTGGTTTTTGTTGAAGAATGAAAATATATTATTAAAAGTCATTTTAAAAAAAGTTTGTTACAAAAATTATGTTGGTGTTACTACTGTCATGGAAAAAAATACCTTTTATGTCGGTTTTTTAGCTAATTATAAGTTTATATATTTTCATCAGAGCAACCTTGTTTGTCAATAATTGTAGTTAAACTGCTACTTAATGAGAATTTGCCAACAAAGGTGATTTTATGGAATTAATTCATGTATGGCATGGATGCACTTATCCTAAACTGCATTGGTACGAAACAGCAAGCTGTATAAGCGGTCAGTCACTGTAAGAACTTTAATGCAATAAACAGTAGTAATTATAACAAATTCAGAATGGAGCCGTTAAGATTGTAACCACAAGATATAATCGTATTACACTGGCTCTTTGTTACCCATGGACTTTTAGGACAGACTTTGAAATGTTCTCGTTCACGGTGCACTTAGTAAATCTAGAATTAATTTCCGCTGTTTCTCTTATCATGGTGTAACTCATCCTGCCCAACGTAGGAAGCAAATTGTTGTCCTCAACCTCCATTAGGAGTTTTATCTCATACTTTGCTTTCTGGATTTCCTGCTATTTCTATCTATATATATATATATATATATATATATATATATTCATCCACCAGATGTTTTCCTCTTTTTAGATACACATACACACACACGCACACGCACGCACACACATTTTCAGAACCGCTTGTCCCATACGGGGTGACGGGGAACCAGAGCCTACCCGGTAACACAGGGTGTAAGGCCGGAGGGGGAAGGGACACACCCAGGACAGGACGCCAGTCCGTCGCAAGGCACCCCAAGCAGGACTCGAACTGTAGACCCACTGAAGAGCAGGACCCGGTTCAACCCATTGCGCCACTGCACCACCGCACCCTCCTCTTTTTAGGTACTACCCAGATATTACCCATAGTTGAACTGTGGATAAAATGGAATTGTGTTTAAACGCTGTGGGAAAAGAGGCTAAGATCAAAGTGTAGTACCTGTGATTTTAGTGGGAGCAGAGTGGAACCTAATACAGGACTGCATGTGGCATGACTGCAGCTTTCCTGGGATGAAGCTCTGCTCCCTCCCTTTTGGATAGCCCATGGAGCCTAATGTGCTGGGTTTCGGGTGACCTGCCTGCTGTCCCCACGGGGTGATACAAAGTTTTGATTTCTAGTAGTTTTATTAGTTAGTACAGCTCTCCCACCATGTCGACAGCTCCGAGGATCCAAAGAAATGATGACTTCCACGGCAAGAACGGCAGTTCCAAGGATGCAGACCACCTCGAAGAATACTCTTCGCTTCTGGTGAAGGAACCGGGAGGACGACAGCAAATTTCCTGAGCGAATTGCTTTCGTTCAGGAGGTTGTCTTAGGACTCCTGGCCCTCACAGTTGAGGATGTGGTCTGCATCCAACGCAATGGACCTCTGTCGTTCTTCAATCTCACACTGCTGACCAAGGGGGAGTACTGGAAGACTTTGAGGATGTGTAGGGAGAGCGCTGACTATGCCACCTTGCGCCCCTACTCCGTGGAACCACTGTGAAGAATGACCGGAGGATCAATATGCTCTACGTCTTCTACCCCTTTGTGTCAGCAGCAGCTGTGGAAACTTTCCTGAAGGAGTTTGTTGATGTCATCGGAAGACACAAGGACATGCAGGATGAGCTGGACTTTTGGAATAAGTGAAAATAATTTCAGGTATGTCTTCGCCCTGACCCTGAGGGGATGGAGGGTTTTGTCCACCCTCCTGCGTATTTTAACATTTGCAGCAGCACAAGCTACCTGTTTTATCAAGGCTAGCTTCTCTCCTGTCATCTGTGTTTGGGCCGAGGGCACGCAGAGAAGAACTGCAAAGGCATGAGGTGCCGGCGGTGTTTGGATACCGGCCATCTGGCCAGGGACTGCGTAGGTCCCCACCACTTTTTCCAATGTGGAGGAGAGGGACATCTCTTCCGCAGTTGCCCCCAGCGTAGACCGCACTGCGCCGGTGAGGTGCTGGGCAGTATAGCATCGGCGCAGGATGGTCCAGAGGCAGTACTATCGTTGACAGTTACTTGGCGTCAGACAGAAGCAGTGGCGGTGAATGAGGTAAGGGATGGTTTTGCAGTGGCCGGTGTTGGCGGGTCGCAATCGCTCAGCACTGCTGTTGTGCCTCCGGACGAAGACGATTTTCGCTCTCCTGGTCAGGAGGATATGACCTTGAATTTTTCACTGGTGACCAGAAGGAAGAAGAGATGAAGGAGGGAGGCTGGACATGTCAGCGGTACTACACTGGGGGTACCTGTTCAGATGAGGCTGAAAAGATTACCCCTTCTCCCCATTGGGACCAGACCATTCAGGTGTTTTGGTTAATGATTTGTCCCGGGTGGGGTCCCCTCCTAGGTTGTTTAATGAGTAATTTTAATTGGATTTTATTGAAGTGTAGTATTTGTGGTGGTGCAGTGGGTTAGACTGGGTCCTCCTCCCTGGTGGGTCTGGGGTTTGAGTCCTGCTTGGGGTGGTGTCCTGGTGTCCTGTCCTGGGTGTGTCCTCACACCCTGAGTTGCTGATTAGGCTCTGGTTCCCTGCGACCCTGTATGGGACAAGTGGTTCAGAATGTGTGTGGCATTTGTAATACCTTTTTAGAGTGACCTTATTTATTGATAGTGTATTATTCTTGTATTTAATTTTGTTTTCTCTATTTATAAGTGGGGGCGCGGGGGCGTGGTGGTGCAGTGGGTTGGACCACAGTCCTGCTCTCCGGTGGGTCTGTGGTTCGAGTCCCGCTTGGGGTGCCTTGCGACGGACTGGCGTCCCGTCCTGGGTGTGTCCCCTCCCCCTCCGGCCTTACGCCCTGTGTTGCCGGGTAGGCTCCGGTTCCCCGTGACGCCGTATGGGACAAGCAGTTCTGAAAATGTGTGTGTGTGTGTGTGTGTGTGTGTGTGTGTGTGTGTGTGTGTGTGTGTGTGTGCATAAGTGTGGGGGTGTGGTGGCGCAGCGGGTTTGGCCTGTGCCTACTTTCTGGTGGGCTTGGAGTGCCTTGAGGCAGACTGGCATCCCATCCTAGGTGTGTCCCCTCCCCCTCCAGCCCTGCACCCTGTGCTGCTGGGTTAGGCTCTGGCTCGCTGCGACCCTGCTTGGAACAAGTGGTTTCAGTCTGTGTGTGTATTTATAGTGTAATGTTAATATTGATGGCAGATACTAAAGCTCATGAGTGCTTTGTTGAAGTCCAGTGATTTCTTGAAGTGCTGATACTGTACAGTTGCTTTTGAATGCATGAGCTAAGGAATTTTTGGCTGTCGGATGATGATTGAGATGAACTGAAGCAAAGTTGTCATGATTGGTATCTGATGTTTTAACTGGTTTTTAATGTTTTGGTTTTTTTTGATTGTTCATTGATTTTTGTTTGTATGATCTTGTTCTTTTGAGGATATTTAGTTGTGTTGGTATTACGGATGTTTTGTTTGCAAAGGTTGAATGTTATGTTTGTATAGTCTTTCTGTTTTTAATTGGAGTTAATAAAGAATTAAAAAAAAAAAAAAATAAGGAAAAGGGGAGAAAGTGCTGGAAGGTGCCGCCAGGATCGATTGGCAAGAGTGTTTGACCAAAGCCAGACGGAAAATGGGTTTGTGGAAGACCAGGTCTCTCTCCTTGATAGGGAAATGCTGGCGCTGAAGGTGAACATCCTTCCTACATTGCTGTGCCTTGCGCAGGTGTACCCCTTGCCCCGCATGATGCAGAGTCCTTACAAAAGATATTTTTGATCTCGCCTGGGGGGGCAGGTATGAGTATGTGAGGAGGGAGGTCATGTACCTTCTGAAGGAGGAGGGAGGAAGGGATGTACCTGACATTCTTCTTAAACTGGATTGTCTTTTCCTCTCCCAGTTACATAACCAACTGGCAGCTCCATCTGAGCATCCCCACCAGTGCGTCTTTGGTTGGAACTTCCAATGCACCAGTTCATACATTTAAGACTGAAAAAAAAATAAAAATTTACACTGCTAGATTTTCAGATCAGAAGGGATTACCAACCCACTGCTAAATACACTACCAACAATGGGTCACTCATCCATACATTAGCATTGTGGTTTGGGTTAGGGTTGGAGTTAGGTCTTGCATTAGGTTAGGGTTAGAGAGTTAGGGTTGGTGTTTGGTGTTGCATTAGGGTTAGGGCTGGAGTTAGGGAAATGGAAAAGAAAAAAAAATCTCTTTTCTCCCCCTTACTTTCCTTCTTTTTATTTTTTCTGCTGTATCTCACCATTGTATAAATCCCACCTCCTGCTGCAGGACCTTCCAACAAGGTTCTTAGTCTCAGCTGCTCAAGTTGAAAAATAAGAAACCTATATAAGTAAAGATGTCAGTGTAAGTGTAAGTAGGGTGGCACAATGGTACAGTGAGTAGTGCTGCTGTCTCACAGCGCCTGGGTGGTATGAGAGGACGTGGGTTTGATCCCCACTCAGTCTGTGTGGAGTTTGCATGTTTGCCCTGTGTCTGTGTGGGTTTCCTCCAGGTGCTCTGGTTTCCTCCCACACTCCAAAGACACGCGGTTCAGGTTCACCCATAGTGTGTGAGTGTCACAGAGAGAGTGTGTTCCACTGATGCATGGATGAGTGACCCACTATAAGTAGTGTATCCAGCAGTGTAAGTCACCTTGGTGAATAAGGTGCAACAAGGCCAGGATGAACTCTGTATCAAACCCAGTTGCTGCTCCTGTCACATAAACCTTCCAAGAAGCAAACAGAAGATGGAAATGAGGTGAAAAGTCAAAAGCATAAAACCAAAGGTACCAAACAGCACTGAGAGCTTCAGCAGTGACTGGCTGCTGGTTGAGAGAGAAGACGAAGTGTGTTTGTGCAGCAACACTTCCATCTAGTGACAGGCAGCAAGTTGTAGCCAACGTGTTGTGTAAGAATGAAAGAAGTTTTGAAAAGGTAACCAAACAAACTGCAAACCTCGGAAAAATTTTGCTGTGCGCAGCTGTACTTAAAGGTTCGAAGAAGAAGTTAGAGAAATTGGCTGGAAACTGAAGAACCTGGGTTTAAATCCCTTCTCCTGATGTAGTATCTGGTTTAAAGGTACTTACCCTCAGTTAGTACAGTAAAAATGACCCAACTGTGCAAATGGATAAACTGTGGTAAGAATCATAATACATAAACCAAACACAATTCCTTTTGAAGTTTTTTTTTTTTTTTTTTTTTTTTTTTAAGAAACCACAGGTGAAAAGTAACTGTCAACGTACACTTATTTCACTCTGATCAGGTAATAATAAAATGACAAGTAATAGACAGCTTTTCTACCAACAACAGAAGGGGGTGACAGCAAAACAGAGACAAAATCAAGACCAGAAAACCGCAAATACACACAGGCACATCGTGCAGCAGAAGGGTAAAAATTTACAGTATTTAGTAGCAGTGGTCAGGGACACAATGTATTCAGTCTTCCATAATTCCTTGGAATGATGGTGAGATGAAGTAGATCAGACATGATGCGTCACAATATCCCTCCCTTCCCATGGATTTCCTGTGACTTTCCACACTACTTTAACAACTTTAATGTAAAACAGTGTATCCCACGGTAAGCAGAACGTACAGAACCAGGGAAACACAAATATGCGGTGCGTAATTCCTGGACGCGTCTCTTCCGCGTTTTTACGCACGGCAATAATGTGAAAAAGAAAGAGAAAAATAAATATGTATGAGTTGAAAAGGCGCTTTCTGTTTCTATTTCTCCTCCTGCATGTGCTGTGCAATTAATTCAATTAAGTCAAAACAACTTTTGAAACGCGGATTCTGGGAGTTTCCAGAGTCGAACCATAATGTCATTTGCAAGTTTGTCAGCGATTTGTCTTCTTTGCTCTTGTATGATTCCGTGAAGCATTTTATTTGTACAAAAAAGTTTGCCAGTCTTATAGGATAATACAAGATAAAAAATAAGTAGGAGATCAAGTCCACCGTTTTGTTACTTTTTTGTCGTTTAAGACTTTCGGTTCTGGCAGCTCTGGTGCGAAGAGAAGTTCCCTATGTGAGAACTTTACACATTTAAAAAAAATAAACCCTTTTAAGAGGTATTTTACTGTACTGCTACTGTTCCACAACACCTGTGTGCCACAGCCTTCTGTCTCTCTTGTCCCCTCACCTGCTGTACAGGTGTGTCCACCTGAGCCAATCAAGTATGCTTGTCTCTGTGTGTGTGTGTGTCTTACAGCATAAAGCGCACTGCCTTCGTCTGTCACTGTGATTTAGCCAAACATCACTCTACAGCTCATGAGCAATTGAGGCCAAAATTGCAGAAACTCCTCAGACTCTTTCTTTTAACTCTAAATACTTTAAAATGTCTGTGAATTTTACACTTGTTCATTTAGCAGACAAAATAACGCACAAGTCAGTGGACAAAAGTGTGTTTCTGCAACAGTTGGACAGAGTCAGACAGACGGACGATTCTAGAAACAATCTCTCCAGGACTGCAGTTTGCGCCGGTGCCCAAAACACCAGGAGTTGCACATATTGATAGGAAATTGGTGACTGTGACAGATGGAGTTTTTGGAGTCAAGTTTATGGCACGGGGGGGAGAGGAACGGAGAAGTGGATCTGTCCAAATCTCTTTGTGATCAGGATTTATCAACAAGTTAAAATTAAAGAGGTGTTCTGGTTGGGCTCCAACGGTGTCTAGGGATAGAACAAAGGTTGTTCTAGCAAGTTATGACCTGACAAGACAACAAACAAGTGTGTGTTTCATGTTCTGGTGAAAGGGCAGTTAACCAAAGTGCAGAAAAATAAAAAGTCGATAAGAAAACCATACAGGAGTGCAATGAATACAAAGGGTGTAAAAAAAGAAAGAAAAGAAAAGGCCTAACTAATTGTAGATGAGTCATTTTCTAACTCCAACCCAAAAACAAAAAAGAGGTCAAAACCCAAAACAAAGTCTTCCCCCACCTTCCTACCTACACTACTTTTACACTAAATAAGGAAACAAACAGGTGTACAAGCAGTATAAAGGTGACACAAAGAAGGAAGCAAAAATATCAAAACTACCAACTGGAAGGTCAACAGAGGAGCACCATCATCAAAATCACACTGTAATAGTTGGTTAATCCGTGATCCAGCTCATCAATGGCCTCCAGGAAGAGTCCTTTCAATACCTGGGAAGTCCTGCCTTTCCTGGTCCGACAAATAAGGTTCATCTCTCCTAGACTGATGTCGCTGGATGAGTGTGGCTCCAATCCAATACAGGGATGAGGAAAACAAAAAAGAAAAAACGGACACCCACTGTGGACGTCGTGGGTTCCAATCATTCACATGCCAAATTTTGTATACATAAACAGAATTTTTGCAATTCTCCATATGTTGCATTTTTATAGCAATAGATTACACAGTTTACATCAACAGTTAACCTGCAAGAAAAATAAATGACTAGTAAACCAATATAAGATGACATCCAGTGATACCACTCAATGCACAGACCGATATGGACGTAAACATGTGCTTGTGAATATATATATATGTTCAAGTATATATTTATATACATGCATCACAACACAATTTTACATAAAGATTATTTTGAGATAATCCTCGATTTACTTTTTTTGTAGCTTTTCTAGTTCTCTTTTTGTTTTTGCCGGATCATAGATTGTAATTTGGAGAATGTTTTCTTTTAATACTGTTTTCATTATTTGAACTCTTAGTTTGTCATTTTATATAATGTTGTGTTAAAAGTTTATTATAATCAGAAATTTTGATGTTATTCCTGGTTGATTCTAAGTGTTTTTGTGCGCTATGATCTGGCACCTCCTGATGGAAATTGCAAGGAACCAAATTATATTCTCTCCATCATTGTCTGAATCTCACTGTCAGTTACTGTGTATCAGTTCCTATTGATCACTTTGAAAACAAAACAAAGAAAAAAAAGCATATTGTGAATATTCACCTTTATTTCTAAGTATTCAGCTTTTACTTAATTTTAGACTACCTTTCCTGTACTTATACATGTTACACACCATAACTCATAATCTGTACATTTGTAAACTACAAATATTTGAGCTTTTATTTCCTCTTTAAACACGCTAGTAATATTCTATTTTATGGCGGTTCAACTCCAAGCTTTCATCCTTGGCTTGGACTGGAAGGGTTCAAATCCTGCCTCCTTCATCACGGTACCTAACCTCAATTGTTCCAGTGTAAACTACCCTGCTATACATTGATAAATGATTAAGTAGCTTTATATTTAAAAAAGTCACTTGAGAGAAAAACCACTGGTTGGTTAATAACACATTTAACGTCTGTACTTTTCCTTTAAGCTCAATCATGCCGCGTCCGGATGAGAGTCCGACACAGACACGTGTTGCTGTAACGTCTGAACGCGGACGAAAAGTATAACGACCCCACGTGTACAGTGTATTCATACGAGTGCACAGTGTAAAAGGTAAAGTACAGTGTACAGGTGAAACGACGAACACAGGACACGGAGACACAGAGTGTATTTTCACTAAGGTGAAAATTAAAACACGGATCTCAGTGGCACCTGAATGCGAAGATGTGACAAAATACCGGACCGGAACTCTGGAGCGGAACAGCAGAGTCATTCGGGACAGGAACGAAAACAGCTAGAATTTGAGAAACAGGTAACTACATTTCACTGGGAGCCAACAAATGAACAGCTGACTAGTAATCCGCAATGCTGCCTCACCTGGCTGCTGCTTTCTACTTGGTTAAAAGAAAGAGGGGAAACAGAGCCATTTCAGCATTCTGTCATCAAGGTTCTGTACAGGCAGGTTGCTCCACCCTTGGCAGTTGCCCTTCCACTTTAACACTGACCTCAATGAATCAATCAATCAGATTATCCTTTAAATAACAATGTACAAGTGTCTGCATTAATTTTCTGGTTATATCTGGCAACAAAATCAAGTGCTACCCTGGGGTCTGATCACACACACACACACACACACACACACACACACACACACTATCAGAACCGCTTGTCCCTTACAGGGTCACGGGGAACCGGAGCCTACCCAGCAACACAGGGCGTAAGGCCAGAGGGGGAAGGGGACACACCCAGGACGGGACGCCAGTCCGTCGCAAGGTACCCCAAGCGGGACGTGAACCCCGAACCCCAAACCCACTGGGCAGCAGGACTGCGGTCCAACCCACTGCGCCACCACACCCCCGGGGTCTGATCAAAACAGACTCAATTCACATGTTCCCAGAGGAATAAAGATCAGGAGGAAGAGGAGTTACTTGTGTATAAAAATGGCACACACACTTGTTCTTGTTTCAGTGCTGCATTCCAATATATTATTTCCCCTATGCACGTGGGGTTTTTTTTTTTTTCGGTCATGAAACAACTGGATGTTTCCATTTACTTAGCTTACACTTTTGTTCAGTGTTCCTTACAGTAATTTAACTATTTCTACAGTTGGGTAACTTACTAGTGCAATTCAGGGTAAGCACTTTGATTAAGGGCATTACAGTCAGCAGCAGGACTGGAACTTATGTCTTGCAAATGCAAGGCAGCAGCTCCAAATGCTACCAAACCTGCTATACTTTTTTGCATAACCAACACATTTATATATTGTTTTGCTCTCTACAGCACAATATCAACTATGTACCTTCAAGAAGAAGCAGAGCATATTCTTGCATACAGTGACTGAGCCTGTAATTTTAAATAATAAATGTTAAGACCCCAAGGCTGTCTAGTGGTGTGTTGGGGTGTAACAAATTTGTACAAAGTTATTTGTTATGAACACACAGGACAACAAGCAGTGTAGAACAATCAGGAGTATGTCTTTAATGATCTTTTTTAAATTTAAAGGCAGTAATCAAAGAACACTTACATTTATTTATGAGACTTTTTCTCCAAAGCAACTTGCAGTGGATATTATATAGTGTCACCAGCCCACACACCTTATTCACCAAGGAGAGTTAAGACTACTAGATACACTACTTACAATAGGTCACTCATCCAAACATCAATGAAACACACTCTTTCTGTGTCACTCACACACTATGGGTGAACCTGAACAGCCTGTCTTTTGGGCTGTAGGAGGGAACCGGAGGACCGAGAGGAAACCCATACAGACATGGTGAGAACCTGCAAACTCCGCAATGGTCATGCCAGTAAAATATAGCATATTCCTACCTTCTGTGAACTTTTACTACACATTTTTGAATATTTTTTTGTAAAATATCACACATTGTGTCCCTCCTCAGTTCCTCATTCAACAAAGTATCTTTTATACTCCGCATGTTCCACAGCCTCCCTCTGTTTAGTCCAGTGACCAACGCCGAATTTCTTCCTCTCTAGGAACTCTTTATATAATAACGCCCATTTTTCTCCACCATGGCTTCTATTTTAGTCAGTAACTCAGTAACCTGAGTGCGGTTCCTCTTCTTTTTACTGTTGAACACATGGTATCTACCGCCACACTTGTCAATGAGATTGGAATATTTACAACTAGAAGTCAGGATCTTATTTATTGGTTTATCCAGCTGATCTCCTCCAGTGAAGAGCACCATTGTGTACTTCAAAGCTTCTTCTCCAAAATTCTCCTGGATCTGTTCCACTGCCTTCTCGTCCTGCTCTGAGAATCTTCCCAATCTGATAACCAAGAGGAAGACATGAATATTGCTCTCCATAACCTTACGTTTCACTCTTTCATTAAAGAATGATGCGTCAAACATCCTTGGAGTGTCAATCACTGTGATTTTTCTTCCTTCCATCACACCAGTCTGTAGCTGTAGGGTTTTAGTTATTGGCTCCAGTGAGAAATACTCCTCAAACACCTCTTTCCCCAGGATGGTATTTCCGGCGGCGCTCTTTCCTGCTCCTTCTGTGCCCAGCAGCACAATCCCGATGTCACAGAGTCCCAGTCCAGGACCTATATAGACAGAGACATGACAGAAAAAGGCCTATGATACTGTCTCAAGAAGTTATCCTTTGTGTTGGAAATCCAGAGTCATCATTCACACCTGAAACTCCAGGTGATGTGACACACAAGCAAAATGTCTTCTGAGCCAGCAGCACCAACCTGTGGATCTCCAAGACCAGGGAGAGAAATGTCTACTTTACACATATGATCTCCATCATGCTTGGTTACTCATATGAAATAATGTTTGTCTGAAAGTGCAAAAACTCAAGCTAACTAAATTTTTACAGTCAGCTCACTGCTTTCGCTTACTATGGAACAGAACTTCTACAGATGTGACAAGTTTTTAACTGTATGAAATGATATTTCTGAAAAAAACTTAATGAAATGGGATTGATCTACATATACCACTCAGTCATAATAATAGATGATCATATACTAACTAATCAAGTAACATGCACACATTTGCTCTTTTGATGCTGGAAATAATTTAAAGATAAATTAATCACTGGTGGGATCTCTTTTAGAGGGAAAGACCTCAATAAGTGATTCCCATAACTGCTGATCAGTCCTGCACAAAGGTTTGGCGATATTTAGGCCACTTCAGTTGTTATATTTTACAAAAGTTTTACATGAATTTGCTTCAGTATTTTATCTGGTTTTAACTATCAAAAAGATTAAAAATTTTGCTTCATCTGTCCAGAGAATACTTTCCAGTACAGTTGTGCAACATCCAGGTCCTTTAGAGTAATAGATTTAGAGATAACAGAATCAGTGGTGGGGGAAAACAGTGAGGATCAGCATGCACTGTACCCCAGACAAAGAGTTGAGTACCTCTGATATGAAAAACTGGTTGAAAGGACTAAACTGGGCAACTTTTGACAATATGCATACATTACCTTTTTAGAAAAAATTAGCATTACTGCAGGTAAATTACTTAAGCCTCACTATGATATTTACATTTATTCATTTAGTTGACGCTCTTCTCCAGAGAGGCTTACAATGGTAAGGTCACAATTTTTATATGCTTATAATCATTTACACAGCTGGGTAATTTCAGCAGACAGCTTAGGGTAAGTACCTTGTTCAAGGGTACTACAGCCAGAGGTGGGGATCAAACCTGCAACCTTTGAATCCAAAGGCAATGACTCTAACCACTACAGTACCAGCTGTCCATATTTCTAAACATGATACAAAGCAGATCAATAGACTGATGAAAATTTTAAAGTGAGAAAATCATATTTACCTTTGGGAGAAAAAATATTGTACACAATCAGCACAAGAAGCAGTAGGAAGAAGAGGAGCATCAAAAAAATTCTTCCCAAAATCAGGAGAGTCTGACTTGTAGTCTCGCATTCTGTAACAAGTGACAGGGATTTTTGTTTTCATCATTTAGTTCTACCAAGTCTGAGACTGACTGGATTAGATTTTGACTGAATTAGATTTTGACCTTTAAGTCACCTGGTTACAGCTATAAAACAAAGTGAAATTAAAAAATAATATGTATAAAAGAACTTCCAGTCAGCTTCAAAACATGACTTTGTAAACCCAAACACACCGGAAGGAGTTTCATTTCATACTGAAGGAAAACCATCTGATCAGTGAAATTAACATTTTCAGTAAATATTGCTATACTATAGAAATCCTGCTGACTAATTTGAATTACAGGGTGGGGTGGCCCACGGTCCTGCTATCCGGTGGGTCTGGGGTTCGAGTCCCGCTTGGGGTGCCTTGCGACGGACTGGCATCCCGTCCTGGGTGTGTCCCCTCCCCCTCCGGCCTTACGCCCTGTGTTGCTGGGTTGGGTTCCGGTTCCCCGTGACCCCGTATGGGACAAGCGGTTCAGAAAATGTGTGTGTGTGTGTGATTTGAATTACATGAAAGCAGTGTGACAGTAACATAAAACACAACATATTTACCTGGTAAAGAAAATATATCATAAATAATCCAAGGACAGAACACATAGAAAAGGACAATTGTGATGACAGCTAGGAAGAAAACACAGAGAATCTGTTGACGAGTATATGATCTGCTCTCTGCAAAAAAAGAAAACATTACTTTTAGTAACTAGTTATACTGTTGAGTAAAATATTACACTCAATTCTGTGTTAGATATAAATGCCAGTACATTTAATTAACTACTCAAATTATGGTTCAATAGCTCTAAAGCACATAAATGGCTATGAAAATCACTGCTGTGGTGTAATAAGCCAATCATCACTTGTAGTGACAGCTTATTTAAATATGTTTTCTATCCAGCTTGCTTCACTTGTAGTATCGTGTAAAACATTACATTTGTAAGCCATAGACAGTATCATAAAACAAAACATGGAAATTAAAAAAACAAAACTAAATTAAAACAAACCAGTGGGAAAAAGATCAATGGGGAATTTTCAAACTACTTTTTACTCTACTCTTTTCTCTGTTGTGTGTCCTTTTTTTGTGGATATACACACACACACACATAAACATTTTCAAATATATGAGGGGGAAAGTTTTTTTTTTTTTTTTAAATAAAATAGAAACAAGAGTCTTACTTGTCTGACTTTCCCACTGCATCTTCCCCTGCAGTGTTTGGGTCTCAGTGCCTGTTCCTCTCATTGTCTGAAGCAAAAAGAACAAGAGTCAATAAGCCATCATAATGTTCTTCAGCTCGAAATTTTGCAGAAGAACCATCCCTGTAACATCAGCTACTGTCATTGTCACAAATATTTATGAAGGGATCCCTGATTGGAAATCATAACTTAACAGGACCAGGTCTTTAACAGATTCTCTGTGGGTAGAGGAATTTGGGTTTTTAATGCACTTCATTCAAAGCTGAAGAAAGCAATTGGAAATGACACATTCCAGAGTATGTAAACGTCCAGATAAATTATTTGCCAGTGTACTTATATATACATCCATTTTGTACTCTTCTTGGTGCTGCAAATTATTTTTAAATTCAGCATATTTCATCTCATAAATTGCATATGAAGCACTGACATCCTCTTTGTAGAAACAATGACCACAAGACATGGTTGTGTCCATGAGTCAATTACAATGTGATTACTGATCCTGGCTGTTATCACATCATATATTTGTCTCAATAAAAAATACACTTGAAGGGGTTTTGGCAATGTTTTGGACAAATACCAAGAATGTAACATTTTAAACTACTCTTTCTTTGGAAGTGTCACTAAATATTTCTTATAAGCTGTTTTTGAAAAAAGTTTTGAGTGTGTAATATGACGCATATCAGAGCCTTCGGTGTTTGTCTCTTAGTATTTCAGTGAGTGCACCCAGCATCTGTGTGTCGCACTGCTGTTCGCATCACGTGAGCTCACCCTTGGAGAGCAGATCCTCACCTGAATTTTCCCCCTCTCCTCCTTGTGTTTTCTGGGCTCCTCCAAGACGTGCCTCTGCAGTGCTGGTACAGTGTAGTGCTGTCGGACATGAGCCTCACAGTAGGACACGCTGCAGGTCAGGCAGAACTTCACAGCTCTTTCCATCTTCTCAGTGCACGCATCACATGCCACATCTCCAGACAAGATGTTTCTGTTTCTGATGCCAGATTCTTCAGAAAGACTGCTGAAAGAGCTGCAATCAGTGAAAGTGGAAAGTTTGATGTTTTCTATTAAAGACTTTGCTGATAAATCTGAATCAGTTTTTTTTTAAACTAGTATCAAAAGGACTATTCAAAATTCATAAACTGCATTGTGCAAAGGTCATGAATTTACTAAAGACACTGGTCAAGTCTCTTCTCTCGGTGGGATTCTTGGGTTTGCTTTGAGAATACCAAGAGATCTTGACTGGCAGGATAGAAGAGTGACTGCAGGGTTATAATGTCAGAGTTACCAGGTCACACTGTTGCCTTTAGCATCTACCAAAGAAAAGCAAGGAAGCAGAAGTAATGAAGCAAAAAGATGCCTTTTTAATGGGGTTTTGATGTAGACACATGCAATGTCAGCAACCACAGGCTCTTTGTTGGGTAAAACTTTTTCATAAGAATTCAACCAAATTTCACATACCCTAGACAGTTTTCCCTGTTTGTCCATTTTTTTCTTAATTTTCACCATCCTACATTTCATACTATAACTTCAAAAATTTAGCCACATATAGGAAGTTAGGACAAGAGCTTTTGCTTCGTACTGAGGATCCCTGTGCTATTATGCTGGCTTTGCCGTGCTGTACCACTAAAGAGTCTTTTTTTTTTAGGTTTTCCAAAACATTCTTAAGTCTGTGACTTAAAACTCTGAAAAATGAGTCTAAACTGTTATTAGATGCCTGATCATCAGGAGCATAGCTTAGGCTCACAGTGAGCTCACCTTGAAGGAGAGATGTTTCCCTCACTCACAGTTGGAGGCATGTCTATTGACTGTTCACTTTTCATAGAACACACGCTGAAAGTGGGTGAGACAGGCCTCTTAATCGGGGTCCTGTGAACATCACACAAAGACAAGAACTCTAGTACTTTATTCCTTAAACCAGCATTCAAAGAATGTATTATTGAGGGGTTTAAAAGGATGTACTGTTGGTAACATAACTGAAAATACTATAAAAAGACTTTCATCAACTTCTCACGGCTTTTAAAATGACAGAGGCTGAACTGATATTCGTGCTATGAAACTGTTCTACGTAGGTCCATAAAACTGATTCTTTACCAATGACGACTGCACCTGCAAGGCTGTGTAAATCTTTGTGATGACTGAATTTATGCTTCCATGATTGTGATCTGTTGCTTCAAAGAGAAACTTGTTCATAAACAGGCAGCCGAATCAGCAATACTGTTACAAAAAATGTCCAATGAGAGCCAAACAGCAGCCAGCTCATTTGTACAGAGGCGGTTTCCGATCAAGAAGAAGTTATTTTAAGTGAACTCACTTTGGAGGAGAGGAGGTGTTTCCTTCACTCAAAGTAGGATGCAAATCAACTGACTGGTCACTCTTTATAGATACACCACTGTCTGAAGGTGAGTCAGGTGTCTGCGCTGGTAGACTGTCAGTTCTAGCATGTATTCCATAAGCCATGTTTCAATTAATTACTGTGTGGTTTATGGGCGGGAAATTAACTTGATTGTAAATGCAGACTTGCAACAGACTGGCGCCTCGTCCTGGGTGTGTTCCCTCCCCCTCCAGCCTTACGCCCTTTGTTGCCAGGTTAGGCTCTGGCCCCCCGTGACCCCGAATGGGACAGGCGGTTCAGAAAATATGTGTGTGTGTGTGTGTGTGTGTGTGTGTGTAAATGCAGAAAGATTGTGAAAAGACTCCCATCAACCTCTCACTGCTTTTCACTTCATACAGCCCGGCCCGATACTAAAGCACGTCCAGAGAAGACCTTTATCCATAAAAGTATGGTTCTTCAGCAAGACCACTGCTACATCTAAAGCAGCATATGCAGCATTATGCACCAGGGCATTAAGATCTTTCCCACTGCCAAAATGTTTTGTGAAGTTGTGATCTTTAGATTGAAGTAATTTTTGAACAACTCTTTCTAATATAGGGAATATAAAGTTATTTGGGAAATCATGCAGATTCACACACTTATTTCTTCCGTAATACATTTTTAAAGTATCTGTTTTGAAAACAGTAGGGTTAAATGTATATAATGCTATATACCCCTTTATTAGTTCTTAAATATTATTCTGCCCAGGAAAGATTTGCTCAAAAATTATTTAAATACGATGCACTCATCACAGTGAAATGATTATTGCTATTATTTGTTTACATTATATGTTTGGTTTAGGCCGATTCTAACATTCTGTACATTGAGAAATCAAGTGAAACCTCATCTTCATGAATCTGTTAGCATACAGACAGCACTAGAAGGAGGGATGAATTAGGTCTTTTATTCTAGCGACAATAAGCTCACCTTCGGTGTATAATTACACCAGTGGCAGAAATTTGGGAAGAACTGTTTTCCCTGGAATCACTGCTGGGACCAGGTGAGACCAAGTCCTGATGATCCACACTGACAACAGAAAATGGTTACAAGTTTTTGAGTTAGACCTTTATATTGACTCACTTGAAGCTATAATCTAAGATACAGACATCAAATTTGAGTTTTCAAGTGGACTAAGTATGAATATTTGTTTTTAAAGACATCATATCTATACACACTTAAGTTCTATATTACACAAAATGACTACATAATACAGAGACAAGACTGTACCGTTATATTATATATGACACCATACTGACTAAACAAAAAGTATACACTTTTAATTTCAGGGAAGTAACAGTATATACAAAAAATAGCTTCTCCTACCCTGTGGCATCTGAGTCCTCATCAGGTTTTGGGAGGGTGATGTTACTCATTTTTGGATCAGTTTCCTTGATTACATCATCTTCAGTTCAGAATGGGAGTTTAAATGTTCCATTCCTAAGACATGAAGACTTGCATGTGCAGAGCATATCAGACAATTAGTATTATATATATTATATATATATATATATAAAATGTGTTGTCAGTTTGACTACAAAAAAAAAAGAACATTTTAGACATAATTAAAATTTCAACAATGATATTGCAATACATTGTGTTCCAGGTGGATACAGCAGGTGTATCATAATCATTTATACAGATGTAACAATTTGAATTTCCTACTTTAGAAACGAAAACCAAGGGTGCCTTCTGCTCAGGAAAAATCCAGAGTCAGTGTTAAGTTCTTGATTTATTTATTTATTTATTTTTTTGTGACATCTGATCCCCTGCAATCAGAGTAAATGTGCTGTATGACCTCCCCTTTACGCCTCAGTGTTCACCTGGGGAAGCTCACGGACAACGACGTCCATGATCAGGAATTGGAATGGAAGTTTTTTTTCTTTTTTTTTTTTTTTTTTACTTAATTCACTTCCTGGAGCAAAACGCAGTATTACTAGAGCATTTGATTTGTTCTTAACATTTAAGAACAAATAAGAACAGTAACAACAACAACAATAATAATAATAATCTATTCCATGATAAATAAAATTGCGATGTAATAAATTTTACCCGTTGTTATAACTTCAAGGATAAATACATCAGAATGGGTGTTTAATCGTTTTTGTCAAAAATAGACACGAAGACGTCGTTGTCACGTTTGCAATGGATGATTAAAGCTGGTCCCAAGACCTCGTTTAAAAAAAAAAAAAAAAACTTAGTAACCTCGACACAATACCATGGCATGTCGAGCTATGTCCTTGTTTTCTGAAACTCCATTAATGAAGAAATATGTGTCGTTTACTTTACTTATTTTAATTAAAAACGTCCTGACGCAAAGTCACGCGTTATTTTCAAAATGGAGGCGCAGTCGGTTCACTTTTGGACACCTCATAAACCGCGTCATTCCTTACAAATAAAATGCATTAAAATGATGTCCTGTTCGCACCGTCTCCTGCATATCGCTTGACGCTGACGTGACAAGTGCAATGTTTTCAACCGTCTATGTTAATAATCAGTTTCATAAATTATGTTTAACTGAATTAATTAAATGTATTTCGCAGTCTGCCGGCTATCACTGACTGAAAAGTCAAGAGCACAAACTCTCAGTGCAAGTGACACCAATAAACTCTTTCATTGTCGTGGACCATATCTTTAAAAACGTATGCAAAAATCGTTTAGAACTTCATCTTCATGATTATACGAAAGAAACTAAACAAGATTAGGCTACGTGAAGAGGGTGGACACCTGATCATGATCTGAGGAACGCGGAACAACAGGTGCGAGTTCATAATCCTGCAAAGAACACCAATAAACTTTTTCTCGTCTGTTCCTCACTCACTCACTGCTTGGTCTCTTATTCGTTTTGCTCTTATTTTAATAATTACAGTACATCCACTGATAAAACTATATTTAAGAGCTTTGTTTTATTGATTTGATTAAAACCAGTTTTTCAAGTCCGCCGTTTTACTTACTCACCTCCTCCGTCGCACTTCAGGAATCGTGTAGAAAAAGAGCCTCAGTGATCACTTCAAACTTGTAGAAGACAAGTGAAACAAGTCCGTGGTCACTGAAATATAGTGAGTACATTTAAAAAAGTATTTAATCTAAATATATATTTTCACTATATATACAAGCTGTTGCTACCCCGCTCCCAATGAATGTGTTGTTACAACACCTGTAAGGCAACTCATCTATTTCACTTTCTCTTTCTCACTCACTCAAACACACTTGGAACAGTGGGTGTCAACACACACACACACTTTCTGAACTGCTTGTCCCATACGGTGTCGCGGGGAACCAGAGCCTAACCCGGCAACACAGGGCACGAGGGGGAGGGGACACACCCAGGACGGGACGCCAGTCCATCGCAAGGCACCCCAAGCGGGACTCGAACCCCAGACCCACCGAAGAGCAGGACCCGGTCCACCCCACTGCACCACCGCGCCCCCCTCATGGGAGTTAACAGTTCACCGAAAACACCCGACTGGAGCTGTGAAACTGATGTCACCATGCCCCAAAAGAATAACGAAATTAAAAGGATGATGTATTCATGACAACACAACAAAGATTAATGATGACAGTGAGTATAATAAGGAACATAAGACTTAAGTTCAGCCATTTCAAATGTGGGGTAGTAAAGTGGCACAGCAAGTGTCACTGCAGGAGAATTGATCATTGCATATACATTGATTCCACATATGGAAACTCAAAACTTGTAAATTAGATGTAGTACAAACTAATGTGCGTTAGACAAAAGGGTACAGGTTCTTTCCAGTGCAAGCCAGTTTAATGGCACATTTTTACCAGTTTTGCTTTTAATATCTCATTTGTTATCTCATTTGCTTTTAATATCTCAATTTCTAATTTTTCACTTGACTCTGGCTGATAAAGAGGGTCCAGACTTTGGGCAATGTGCAAGGCTTTACATCTTTCCCTTCTAAAGACAGTTATCACCATTGTAAATGTGTCAAACCATAATTCATACAGGCAATCAATAGTAGACAGTTTTTTGGTGTGACTAGACTGCCAAACACCACTGCCACAGCATTTAATATTATTTCCCATCCATGTCCATCCACGGGAGCATGCATTTTGGGAGTCTCAAAAGTTAGGCATGGATTTAAAGTGGGTGGATAGGGACAGCAGAAGTGCCTATAGTGCACCTTAATCATGAACTTGTTACCCCAAAGGGACAGCAGAAGTCAGTACACATTACATGTCTTGCTCTTTGCCATTTCATACGCATGGGCAAGGGTCCTGAGTTTTGCTTCCTATTCAGAAATTGCATGTGAAACAGAAGGACATAAGGATAGTAGTCTCAGCATACTCATGTTAACACTTTCAAGAAGAGTCTTGCAGAGGTCCGTTGAAGATTTAGAAGAAGTAGCAATCCGTTGTGCTCTACAGTGGTGTTCACCATCTAGATGATCAAGTAAAAGAGTGTCTGGGTTGAGAGTAAACTAGACAGATGTCTGAGGTCAGAAGAGTAACATCCCTTTCTGTCAAAGGTTGAATGCTGTCAGCAACAGCATTTAAGTTCTTTTACACAGTGGGACAAGGACCATTCAGAATTGAGTGGATTTTCCACAATGATAGCAGATGACAGTGTGACAGAGAAAAGCACAAGCATGGATAAAGACTGATTCTGCAGCAGCAAGGGATTTTGCACAAAATTGCCCTTATGTTCAGTTAGAACAGAAAGGACTGATTTAGTAAAGCCATGGTGGGACAGATAAGGAGGACCTGTATGGTGGTTACAAAATTTTCTTAACTCGGATCGCAGCATACAGAATCAGAGAACATGTTACAATGGCAACATTCCACTGTCAGTTATATGAAGTCTGGATCATCTCCTCAGGTTAATGTGTGGTGTCTTTCAATATCTCTTTAAAATACTTCCAAATATTTTGCAGTACTGCAGAAGTTCATGCCACATGCAGTTCCTCTCCTGCAAAACATCTCCCTCCAGGTATGGGGTCTTCCTGTCAATATTTGAAAAAGAGAGCGTTCATTAGTTTGATAAGGACCTGTTCTGATGGCTGTCATAAGAAAGCTAGGAGGGCTGTGACACAGTCACTTCCTGAAACAGAGAATACTTGTCTGAATACTTCATTCTTTTAAGTCATCCTATACAGTCTCATGTGCTTAAGTTTTAAGGCATTGTCATGGCATTTCAATTTGTGTGTTTTACAGTCACATCATGAGTCTTTACTCCCAGTTCAACAGAATTCTGTTGTGTACATGCAATTTTGGTTACCTGCTCTACACATTTCATTATGGTCTTACATAAGATTTACATAATTCTATACATCTAATAACAGAATGGAATTGGGCTTGCTCTTTTCTCTGTAGAGACATCTGTTTTCCCAAATGTTCACTCACTGCTTGTCCAAGTTAGGGTTGCAATGTCCAGAGCCTATCTTGAAAGCATAGGACACAAGGCTGAGAAAGTTACACTCTGGATAGGATGCCAGACTGCTGCTGGGTGGCCACACACCCACACACACACACACACACACACACACAATACAAGTAATTTAGAGTTATCAATGTACCAGAAATATGTCTTTAGACTGTGTGACAAAATCCATGGTGACACAAGGAGAACATGCAAATTCCACACAGGCTAAGAGAGATTCAAACTTATGCCCAAAGAGCCCAGGTACTGTGAGGTGGCAAAACTACCTGCTACACCAACATGCTGCCCTTTTTCATTAGTAGCTTTTTCCCCTTTACAATCTCAAGCTCCTATTTTTTACTGTAGTCATGGATCACATAAGAAAGTCTAGTTCTGCTTCTGAGTTCTTTTTCAGTGAAGTACCATAATGTGTCCTCTTCATTTTACTTCCTTCTTTGTTTTGAAATTTCTGGTCCCTGCTCTGCTATGGGGGGCGCGGTGGCGCAGCAGGGTCCTGCTCTCAGGTGGGTCTGGGTTTTGAGTCCCGCTTGGGGTGCCTTGCAGCGGTCTGGCGTCCCTGCGACCCCGCGACCCTGCTTGGGACAAGCGGTTATGGACGTTGTGTGTGTGTGTGTGTGTGTGTGTGTGTGTGTGTGTTCTGTTCTGTCACGTTGGTTTTGAGGTGTGCCTTCAGAAAGCCAAATGACATGTAACATGAACTGAGCTTCATGAAAAAACATCCTTTCAGTTTACAAAACTACAAATAATAAATAATAATGATGAGAGTACATATGGAGAAGAATGTAAATGCAGGTATGTTTCTTTAATATTTTACAAAAATTAATATTTTGAGGCTAAATATTAATGTGAATCTAATGTGATGGGGGAACTGAGTTATTAAGCACTAGAAGACAAGTTCTGAAATGATATAATGTTCTGTAACAATACAGTACAAAATCACCAAACTGCAGAATAAGCAGTTACCTTTGGGGGGCTTAATTCCACAAAACACTGTAAAAAGACTGAACAAAAATGTGACAATAATAAGTAAACATTTGCAGGTACTTCATAACTGTAAGTTGCTTTTGAAAAAAGTATCAGATAAATATATGTAAATGTCATAATCAACTCATTCATTTGAATATTTCCTAAACATGCTAAATGGAATAATGACACAAACTACTGTAAAAGCTTAAATAAAATATGACCTTCTGAAAAACGTCTTGGCCGAACACCGTTAAACGTGTAGTGCGGCAGCTTTACACCCTGTGCTTCCGGGATAGACAAAGTTGACTTTGCACTGGACAGCTGGGCCTTGATAGTGAGTGAGCCATGGAGTTTGACTTTTTAAAATTTAACAGCAATAAAAATGGACAGAAGTCCATAAGTGTTCACACTTTCTGTGGGTTTCCTAGAACTGGCAGTTCAGTCAAATGGGCACATAAATTGTTTTTGTGTTTGGTTTGGTACTGTTCTACCGTCATACAGTCTCACCTTATATCGCCCATTTTTAATATTTCATAACAAGAGTATGAGGGGATAGCTTTGCTCTTGTATCAGTGAGCTCACCTTGGAGAAGAGGGGGACTCCGTCCAAGAAATTGGGGACGCGCTGTGAATGGATTTCTTAATAAAAGTTCACCTTTTATTTAAGGACTTAAACGTGTATACTTTGCAGTACATTTATAATACACAGCACCGTACGTAGCAACTTAAATGGAGCCTCTGCGCTCGCCTGCTTTGAAACCCGACCGCCTTGAAACTCGTACTCATCGGACCTGGCCAAGCCCGCTGAGGCACCACGCACCCGGCGTGCTTGGATTTCTTAATAAAAGTTCACCTTTTATTTAAGGACTTAAACGTGTATACGTTGCAGTACATTTATAATACACAGCACCGTACGTAGCAACTTAAATGGAGCCTCTGCGCTCGCCTGCTTTGAAACCCGACCGCCTTGAAACTCGTACTGATCGGACCTGGCCAAGCCCCCTGAGGCACCACGCACCCGGCGTGCTTGGATTTCTTAATAAAAGTTCACCTTTTATTTAAGGACTTAAACGTGTATACTTTGCAGTACATTTATAATACACAGCACCGTACATAGCAACTTAAATGGAGCCTCTGCGCTCGCCTGCTTTGAAACCCGACCGCCTTGAAACTCGTACTGATCGGACCTGGCCAAGCCCCCTGAGGCAACACGCACCCGGCGCGCTGTGAATGGATTTCTTAATAAAAGTTCACCTTTTATTTAAGGACTTAAACGTGTATACTTTGCAGTACATTTATAATACACAGCACCGTACGTAGCAACTTAAATGGAGCCTCTGCGCTCGCCTGCTTTGAAACCCGACCGCCTTGAAACTCGTACTCATCGGACCTGGCCAAGCCCGCTGAGGCACCACGCACCCGGCGTGCTTGGATTTCTTAATAAAAGTTCACCTTTTATTTAAGGACTTAAACGTGTATACTTTGCAGTACATTTATAATACACAGCACCGTACGTAGCAACTTAAATGGAGCCTCTGCGCTCGCCTGCTTTGAAACCCGACCGCCTTGAAACTCGTACTCATCGGACCTGGCCAAGCCCGCTGAGGCACCACGCACCCGGCGTGCTTGGATTTCTTAATAAAAGTTCACCTTTTATTTAAGGACTTAAACGTGTATACTTTGCAGTACATTTATAATACACAGCACCGTACGTAGCAACTTAAATGGAGCCTCTGCGCTCGCCTGCTTTGAAACCCGACCGCCTTGAAACTCGTACTGATCGGACCTGGCCACGCCCCCTGAGGCAACACGCACCCGGCGCGCTGTGAATGGATTTCTTAAGAAAAGTTCACCTTTTATTTAAGGACTTAAACGTGTATACTTTGCAGTACATTTATAATACACAGCACCGTACGTAGCAACTTAAATGGAGCCTCTGCGCTCGCCTGCTTTGAAACCCGACCGCCTTGAAACTCGTACTCATCGGACCTGGCCAAGCCCGCTGAGGCACCACGCACCCGGCGTGCTTGGATTTCTTAATAAAAGTTCACCTTTTATTTAAGCACTTAAACGTGTATACTTTGCAGTACATTTATAATACACAGCACCGTACGTAGCAACTTAAATGGAGCCTCTGCGCTCGCCTGCTTTGAAACCCGACCGCCTTGAAACTCGTACTGATCGGACCTGGCCAAGCCCCCTGAGGCAACACGCACCCGGCGCGCTGTGAATGGATTTCTGAATGAAAGTTCACCTTTTATTTAAGGACTTAAACGTGTATACTTTGCAGTACATTTATAATACACAGCACCGTACGTAGCAACTTAAATGGAGCCTCTGCGCTCGCCTGCTTTGAAACCCGACCGCCTTGAAACTCGTACTCATCGGACCTGGCCAAGCCCGCTGAGGCACCACGCACCCGGCGTGCTTGGATTTCTTAATAAAAGTTCACCTTTTATTTAAGGATTTAAACGTGTATACTTTGCAGTACATTTATAATACACAGCACCGTACGTAGCAACTTAAATGGAGCCTCTGCGCTCGCCTGCTTTGAAACCCGACCGCCTTGAAACTCGTACTCATCGGACCTGGCCAAGCCCGCTGAGGCACCACGCACCCGGCGTGCTTGGATTTCTTAATAAAAGTTCACCTTTTATTTAAGGACTTAAACGTGTATACTTTGCAGTACATTTATAATACACAGCACCGTACGTAGCAACTTAAATGGAGCCTCTGCGCTCGCCTGCTTTGAAACCCGACCGCCTTGAAACTCGTACTGATCGGACCTGGCCACGCCCCCTGAGGCAACACGCACCCGGCGCGCTGTGAATGGATTTCTTAATAAAAGTTCACCTTTTATTTAAGGACTTAAACGTGTATACTTTGCAGTACATTTATAATACACAGCACCGTACGTAGCAACTTAAATGGAGCCTCTGCGCTCGCCTGCTTTGAAACCCGACCGCCTTGAAACTCGTACTGATCGGACCTGGCCAAGCCCCCTGAGGCAATACGCACCCGGCGCGCTGTGAATGGATTTCTTAATGAAAGTTCACCTTTTATTTATGCACTTAAACGTGTATACTTTGCAGTACATTTATAATACACAGCACCGTACGTAGCAACTTAAATGGAGCCTCTGCGCTCGCCTGCTTTGAAACCCGACCGCCTTGAAACTCGTACTGATCGGACCTGGCCACGCCCGCTGAGGCACCACGCACCCGGCGTGCTTGGATTTCTTAATAAAAGTTCACCTTTTATTTAAGGACTTAAACGTGTATACTTTGCAGTACATTTATAATACACAGCACGGTACGTAGCAACTTAAATGGAGCCTCTGCGCTCGCCTGCTTTGAAACCCGACCACCTTGAAACTCGTACTGATCGGACCTGGCCACGCCCCCTGAGGCAACACGCACCCGGCGCGCTGTGAATGGATTTCTTAATGAAAGTTCACATTTTATTTAAGGACTTAAACGTGTATACTTTGCAGTACATTTATAATACACAGCACCGTACGTAGCAACTTAAATGGAGCCTCTGCGCTCGCCTGCTTTGAAACCCGACCGCCTTGAAACTCGTACTCATCGGACCTGGCCAAGCCCGCTGAGGCACCACGCACCCGGCGTGCTTGGATTTCTTAATAAAAGTTCACCTTTTATTTAAGGACTTAAACGTGTATACTTTGCAGTACATTTATAATACACAGCACCGTACGTAGCAACTTAAATGGAGCCTCTGCGCTCGCCTGCTTTGAAACCCGACCGCCTTGAAACTCGTACTGATCGGACCTGGCCAAGCCCCCTGAGGCAACACGCACCCGGCGCGCTGTGAATGGATTTCTTAATAAAAGTTCACCTTTTATTTAAGGACTTAAACGTGTATACTTTGCAGTACATTTATAATACACAGCACCGTACGTAGCAACTTAAATGGAGCCTCTGCGCTCGCCTGCTTTGAAACCCGACCGCCTTGAAACTCGTACTGATCGGACCTGGCCAAGCCCCCTGAGGCACCACGCACCCGGCGCGCTGTGAATGGATTTCTTAATGAAAGTTCACCTTTTATTTAAGGACTTAAACGTGTATACTTTGCAGTACATTTATAATACACAGCACCGTACGTAGCAACTTAAATGGAGCCTCTGCGCTCGCCTGCTTTGAAACCCGACCGCCTTGAAACTCGTACTGATCGGACCTGGCCACGCCCGCTGAGGCACCACGCACCCGGCGCGCTGTGAATGGATTTCTTAATGAAAGTTCACCTTTTATTTATGCACTTAAACGTGTATACTTTGCAGTACATTTATAATACACAGCACCGTACGTAGCAACTTAAATGGAGCCTCTGCGCTCGCCTGCTTTGAAACCCGACCGCCTTGAAACTCGTACTGATCGGACCTGGCCAAGCCCGCTGAGGCACCACGCACCCGGCGTGCTTGGATTTCTTAATAAAAGTTCACCTTTTATTTAAGGACTTAAACGTGTATACTTTGCAGTACATTTATAATACACAGCACCGTACGTAGCAACTTAAATGGAGCCTCTGCGCTCGCCTGCTTTGAAACCCGACCGCCTTGAAACTCGTACTGATCGGACCTGGCCAAGCCCCCTGAGGCAACACGCACCCGGCGCGCTGTGAATGGATTTCTTAATAAAAGTTCACCTTTTATTTAAGGACTTAAACGTGTATACTTTGCAGTACATTTATAATACACAGCACCGTACGTAGCAACTTAAATGGAGCCTCTGCGCTCGCCTGCTTTGAAACCCGACCGCCTTGAAACTCGTACTCATCGGACCTGGCCAAGCCCCCTGAGGCAACACGCACCCGGCGCGCTGTGAATGGATTTCTTAATGAAAGTTCACCTTTTATTTAAGGACTTAAACGTGTATACTTTGCAGTACATTTATAATACACAGCACCGTACGTAGCAACTTAAATGGAGCCTCTGCGCTCGCCTGCTTTGAAACCCGACCGCCTTGAAACTCGTACTGATCGGACCTGGCCAAGCCCGCTGAGGCACCACGCACCCGGCGTGCTTGGATTTCTTAATAAAGTTCACCTTTTATTTAAGGCACTTAAACGTGTATACTTTGCAGTACATTTATAATACACAGCACCGTACGTAGCAACTTAAATGGAGCCTCTGCGCTCGCCTGCTTTGAAACCCGACCGCCTTGAAACTCGTACTGATCGGACCTGGCCAAGCCCGCTGAGGCACCACGCACCCGGCGTGCTTGGATTTCTTAATAAAAGTTCACCTTTTATTTAAGGACTTAAACGTGTATACTTTGCAGTACATTTATAATACACAGCACCGTACGTAGCAACTTAAATGGAGCCTCTGCGCTCGCCTGCTTTGAAACCCGACCGCCTTGAAACTCGTACTGATCGGACCTGGCCAAGCCCGCTGAGGCACCACGCACCCGGCGTGCTTGGATTTCTTAATAAAAGTTCACCTTTTATTTAAGGACTTAAACGTGTATACTTTGCAGTACATTTATAATACACAGCACCGTACGTAGCAACTTAAATGGAGCCTCTGCGCTCGCCTGCTTTGAAACCCGACCGCCTTGAAACTCGTACTGATCGGACCTGGCCAAGCCCCTGAGGCAACACGCACCCGGCGCGCTGTGAATGGATTTCTTAATGAAAGTTCACCTTTTATTTAAGGACTTAAACGTGTATACTTTGCAGTACATTTATAATACACAGCACCGTACGTAGCAACTTAAATGGAGCCTCTGCGCTCGCCTGCTTTGAAACCCGACCGCCTTGAAACTCGTACTCATCGGACCTGGCCAAGCCCGCTGAGGCACCACGCACCCGGCGTGCTTGGATTTCTTAATAAAAGTTCACCTTTTATTTAAGGACTTAAACGTGTATACTTTGCAGTACATTTATAATACACAGCACCGTACGTAGCAACTTAAATGGAGCCTCTGCGCTCGCCTGCTTTGAAACCCGACCGCCTTGAAACTCGTACTCATCGGACCTGGCCAAGCCCGCTGAGGCACCACGCACCCGGCGTGCTTGGATTTCTTAATAAAAGTTCACCTTTTATTTAAGGACTTAAACGTGTATACTTTGCAGTACATTTATAATACACAGCACCGTACGTAGCAACTTAAATGGAGCCTCTGCGCTCGCCTGCTTTGAAACCCGACCGCCTTGAAACTCGTACTGATCGGACCTGGCCACGCCCCCTGAGGCAACACGCACCCGGCGCGCTGTGAATGGATTTCTTAATAAAAGTTCACCTTTTATTTAAGGACTTAAACGTGTATACTTTGCAGTACATTTATAATACACAGCACCGTACGTAGCAACTTAAATGGAGCCTCTGCGCTCGCCTGCTTTGAAACCCGACCGCCTTGAAACTCGTACTCATCGGACCTGGCCAAGCCCCCTGAGGCACCACGCACCCGGCGTGCTTGGATTTCTTAATAAAAGTTCACCTTTTATTTAAGGACTTAAACGTGTATACTTTGCAGTACATTTATAATACACAGCACCGTACGTAGCAACTTAAATGGAGCCTCTGCGCTCGCCTGCTTTGAAACCCGACCGCCTTGAAACTCGTACTCATCGGACCTGGCCAAGCCCCCTGAGGCACCACGCACCCAGCGTGCTTGGATTTCTTAATGAAAGTTCACCTTTTATTTAAGGACTTAAACGTGTATACTTTGCAGTACATTTATAATACACAGCACCGTACGTAGCAACTTAAATGGAGCCTCTGCGCTCGCCTGCTTTGAAACCCGACCGCCTTGAAACTCGTACTGATCGGACCTGGCCAAGCCCGCTGAGGCACCACGCACCCGGCGTGCTTGGATTTCTTAATAAAAGTTCACCTTTTATTTAAGCACTTAAACGTGTATACTTTGCAGTACATTTATAATACACAGCACCGTACGTAGCAACTTAAATGGAGCCTCTGCGCTCGCCTGCTTTGAAACCCGACCGCCTTGAAACTCGTACTGATCGGACCTGGCCACGCCCCCTGAGGCACCACGCACCCGGCGCGCTGTGAATGGATTTCTTAATAAAAGTTCACCTTTTATTTAAGGACTTAAACGTGTATACTTTGCAGTACATTTATAATACACAGCACCGTACGTAGCAACTTAAATGGAGCCTCTGCGCTCGCCTGCTTTGAAACCCGACCGCCTTGAAACTCGTACTGATCGGACCTGGCCAAGCCCGCTGAGGCACCACGCACCCGGCGTGCTTGGATTTCTTAATAAAAGTTCACCTTTTATTTAAGGACTTAAACGTGTATACTTTGCAGTACATTTATAATACACAGCACCGTACGTAGCAACTTAAATGGAGCCTCTGCGCTCGCCTGCTTTGAAACCCGACCGCCTTGAAACTCGTACTCATCGGACCTGGCCAAGCCCGCTGAGGCACCACGCACCCGGCGTGCTTGGATTTCTTAATAAAAGTTCACCTTTTATTTAAGGACTTAAACGTGTATACTTTGCAGTACATTTATAATACACAGCACCGTACGTAGCAACTTAAATGGAGCCTCTGCGCTCGCCTGCTTTGAAACCCGACCGCCTTGAAACTCGTACTGATCGGACCTGGCCACGCCCCCTGAGGCAACACGCACCCGGCGCGCTGTGAATGGATTTCTTAATAAAAGTTCACCTTTTATTTAAGGACTTAAACGTGTATACTTTGCAGTACATTTATAATACACAGCACCGTACGTAGCAACTTAAATGGAGCCTCTGCGCTCGCCTGCTTTGAAACCCGACCGCCTTGAAACTCGTACTCATCGGACCTGGCCAAGCCCGCTGAGGCACCACGCACCCGGCGTGCTTGGATTTCTTAATAAAAGTTCACCTTTTATTTAAGGACTTAAACGTGTATACTTTGCAGTACATTTATAATACACAGCACCGTACGTAGCAACTTAAATGGAGCCTCTGCGCTCGCCTGCTTTGAAACCCGACCGCCTTGAAACTCGTACTGATCGGACCTGGCCAAGCCCGCTGAGGCACCACGCACCCGGCGCGCTGTGAATGGATTTCTTAATGAAAGTTCACCTTTTATTTAAGGACTTAAACGTGTATACTTTGCAGTACATTTATAATACACAGCACCGTACGTAGCAACTTAAATGGAGCCTCTGCGCTCGCCTGCTTTGAAACCCGACCGCCTTGAAACTCGTACTCATCGGACCTGGCCAAGCCCGCTGAGGCACCACGCACCCGGCGTGCTTGGATTTCTTAATAAAAGTTCACCTTTTATTTAAGGACTTAAACGTGTATACTTTGCAGTACATTTATAATACACAGCACCGTACGTAGCAACTTAAATGGAGCCTCTGCGCTCGCCTGCTTTGAAACCCGACCGCCTTGAAACTCGTACTGATCGGACCTGGCCACGCCCCCTGAGGCAACACGCACCCGGCGCGCTGTGAATGGATTTCTTAATAAAAGTTCACCTTTTATTTAAGGACTTAAACGTGTATACTTTGCAGTACATTTATAATACACAGCACCGTACGTAGCACCTTAAATGGAGCCTCTGCGCTCGCCTGCTTTGAAACCCGACCGCCTTGAAACTCGTACTCATCGGACCTGGCCAAGCCCGCTGAGGCACCACGCACCCGGCGTGCTTGGATTTCTTAATAAAAGTTCACCTTTTATTTAAGGACTTAAACGTGTATACTTTGCAGTACATTTATAATACACAGCACCGTACGTAGCAACTTAAATGGAGCCTCTGCGCTCGCCTGCTTTGAAACCCGACCGCCTTGAAACTCGTACTCATCGGACCTGGCCAAGCCCGCTGAGGCACCACGCACCCGGCGTGCTTGGATTTCTTAATAAAAGTTCACCTTTTATTTAAGGACTTAAACGTGTATACTTTGCAGTACATTTATAATACACAGCACCGTACGTAGCAACTTAAATGGAGCCTCTGCGCTCGCCTGCTTTGAAACCCGACCGCCTTGAAACTCGTACTGATCGGACCTGGCCACGCCCCCTGAGGCAACACGCACCCGGCGCGCTGTGAATGGATTTCTTAATAAAAGTTCACCTTTTATTTAAGGACTTAAACGTGTATACTTTGCAGTACATTTATAATACACAGCACCGTACGTAGCAACTTAAATGGAGCCTCTGCGCTCGCCTGCTTTGAAACCCGACCGCCTTGAAACTCGTACTGATCGGACCTGGCCAAGCCCGCTGAGGCACCACGCACCCGGCGTGCTTGGATTTCTTAATAAAAGTTCACCTTTTATTTAAGGACTTAAACGTGTATACTTTGCAGTACATTTATAATACACAGCACCGTACGTAGCAACTTAAATGGAGCCTCTGCGCTCGCCTGCTTTGAAACCCGACCGCCTTGAAACTCGTACTCATCGGACCTGGCCAAGCCCGCTGAGGCACCACGCACCCGGCGTGCTTGGATTTCTTAATAAAAGTTCACCTTTTATTTAAGGACTTAAACGTGTATACTTTGCAGTACATTTATAATACACAGCACCGTACGTAGCAACTTAAATGGAGCCTCTGCGCTCGCCTGCTTTGAAACCCGACCGCCTTGAAACTCGTACTGATCGGACCTGGCCAAGCCCCCTGAGGCAACACGCACCCGGCGCGCTGTGAATGGATTTCTTAATAAAAGTTCACCTTTTATTTAAGGACTTAAACGTGTATACTTTGCAGTACATTTATAATACACAGCACCGTACGTAGCAACTTAAATGGAGCCTCTGCGCTCGCCTGCTTTGAAACCCGACCGCCTTGAAACTCGTACTGATCGGACCTGGCCAAGCCCGCTGAGGCACCACGCACCCGGCGCGCTGTGAATGGATTTCTTAATAAAGTTCACCTTTTATTTAAGGACTTAAACGTGTATACTTTGCAGTACATTTATAATACACAGCACCGTACGTAGCAACTTAAATGGAGCCTCTGCGCTCGCCTGCTTTGAAACCCGACCGCCTTGAAACTCGTACTGATCGGACCTGGCCAAGCCCGCTGAGGCACCACGCACCCGGCGCGCTGTGAATGGATTTCTTAATGAAAGTTCACCTTTTATTTAAGGACTTAAACGTGTATACTTTGCAGTACATTTATAATACACAGCACCGTACGTAGCAACTTAAATGGAGCCTCTGCGCTCGCCTGCTTTGAAACCCGACCGCCTTGAAACTCGTACTCATCGGACCTGGCCAAGCCCGCTGAGGCACCACGCACCCGGCGTGCTTGGATTTCTTAATAAAAGTTCACCTTTTATTTAAGGACTTAAACGTGTATACTTTGCAGTACATTTATAATACACAGCACCGTACGTAGCAACTTAAATGGAGCCTCTGCGCTCAGCCTGCTTTGAAACCCGACCGCCTTGAAACTCGTACTGATCGGACCTGGCCACGCCCCTGAGGCAACACGCACCCGGCGCGCTGTGAATGGATTTCTTAATAAAAGTTCACCTTTTATTTAAGGACTTAAACGTGTATACTTTGCAGTACATTTATAATACACAGCACCGTACGTAGCAACTTAAATGGAGCCTCTGCGCTCGCCTGCTTTGAAACCCGACCGCCTTGAAACTCGTACTCATCGGACCTGGCCAAGCCCCCTGAGGCACCACGCACCCGGCGTGCTTGGATTTCTTAATAAAAGTTCACCTTTTATTTAAGGCACTTAAACGTGTATACTTTGCAGTACATTTATAATACACAGCACCGTACGTAGCAACTTAAATGGAGCCTCTGCGCTCGCCTGCTTTGAAACCCGACCGCCTTGAAACTCGTACTCATCGGACCTGGCCAAGCCCGCTGAGGCACCACGCACCCGGCGTGCTTGGATTTCTTAATAAAAGTTCACCTTTTATTTAAGGACTTAAACGTGTATACTTTGCAGTACATTTATAATACACAGCACCGTACGTAGCAACTTAAATGGAGCCTCTGCGCTCGCCTGCTTTGAAACCCGACCGCCTTGAAACTCGTACTGATCGGACCTGGCCACGCCCCCTGAGGCAACACGCACCCGGCGCGCTGTGAATGGATTTCTTAATAAAAGTTCACCTTTTATTTAAGGACTTAAACGTGTATACTTTGCAGTACATTTATAATACACAGCACCGTACGTAGCAACTTAAATGGAGCCTCTGCGCTCGCCTGCTTTGAAACCCGACCGCCTTGAAACTCGTACTGATCGGACCTGGCCAAGCCCGCTGAGGCACCACGCACCCGGCGTGCTTGGATTTCTTAATAAAAGTTCACCTTTTATTTAAGGCACTTAAACGTGTATACTTTGCAGTACATTTATAATACACAGCACCGTACGTAGCAACTTAAATGGAGCCTCTGCGCTCGCCTGCTTTGAAACCCGACCGCCTTGAAACTCGTACTCATCGGACCTGGCCAAGCCCGCTGAGGCACCACGCACCCGGCGTGCTTGGATTTCTTAATAAAAGTTCACCTTTTATTTTAGGCACTTAAACGTGTATACTTTGCAGTACATTTATAATACACAGCACCGTACGTAGCAACTTAAATGGAGCCTCTGCGCTCGCCTGCTTTGAAACCCGACCGCCTTGAAACTCGTACTCATCGGACCTGGCCAAGCCCCCTGAGGCAACACGCACCCGGCGCGCTGTGAATGGATTTCTTAATAAAAGTTCACCTTTTATTTAAGGACTTAAACGTGTATACTTTGCAGTACATTTATAATACACAGCACCGTACGTAGCAACTTAAATGGAGCCTCTGCGCTCGCCTGCTTTGAAACCCGACCGCCTTGAAACTCGTACTGATCGGACCTGGCCAAGCCCCCTGAGGCACCACGCACCCGGCGCGCTGTGAATGGATTTCTTAATGAAAGTTCACCTTTTATTTAAGGACTTAAACGTGTATACTTTGCAGTACATTTATAATACACAGCACCGTACGTAGCAACTTAAATGGAGCCTCTGCGCTCGCCTGCTTTGAAACCCGACCGCCTTGAAACTCGTACTCATCGGACCTGGCCAAGCCCGCTGAGGCACCACGCACCCGGCGTGCTTGGATTTCTTAATAAAAGTTCACCTTTTATTTAAGGACTTAAACGTGTATACTTTGCAGTACATTTATAATACACAGCACCGTACGTAGCAACTTAAATGGAGCCTCTGCGCTCGCCTGCTTTGAAACCCGACCGCCTTGAAACTCGTACTGATCGGACCTGGCCACGCCCGCTGAGGCAACACGCACCCGGCGCGCTGTGAATGGATTTCTTAATAAAAGTTCACCTTTTATTTAAGGACTTAAACGTGTATACTTTGCAGTACATTTATAATACACAGCACCGTACGTAGCAACTTAAATGGAGCCTCTGCGCTCGCCTGCTTTGAAACCCGACCGCCTTGAAACTCGTACTGATCGGACCTGGCCAAGCCCCCTGAGGCAACACGCACCCGGCGCGCTGTGAATGGATTTCTTAATGAAAGTTCACCTTTTATTTAAGGCACTTAAACGTGTATACTTTGCAGTACATTTATAATACACAGCACCGTACGTAGCAACTTAAATGGAGCCTCTGCGCTCGCCTGCTTTGAAACCCGACCGCCTTGAAACTCGTACTCATCGGACCTGGCCAAGCCCGCTGAGGCACCACGCACCCGGCGTGCTTGGATTTCTTAATAAAAGTTCACCTTTTATTTAAGGCACTTAAACGTGTATACTTTGCAGTACATTTATAATACACAGCACCGTACGTAGCAACTTAAATGGAGCCTCTGCGCTCGCCTGCTTTGAAACCCGACCGCCTTGAAACTCGTACTCATCGGACCTGGCCAAGCCCGCTGAGGCACCACGCACCCGGCGTGCTTGGATTTCTTAATAAAAGTTCACCTTTTATTTAAGGACTTAAACGTGTATACTTTGCAGTACATTTATAATACACAGCACCGTACGTAGCAACTTAAATGGAGCCTCTGCGCTCGCCTGCTTTGAAACCCGACCGCCTTGAAACTCGTACTGATCGGACCTGGCCACGCCCGCTGAGGCACCACGCACCCGGCGCTGTGAATGGATTTCTTAATAAAAGTTCACCTTTTATTTAAGGACTTAAACGTGTATACTTTGCAGTACATTTATAATACACAGCACCGTACGTAGCAACTTAAATGGAGCCTCTGCGCTCGCCTGCTTTGAAACCCGACCGCCTTGAAACTCGTACTGATCGGACCTGGCCAAGCCCGCTGAGGCACCACGCACCCGGCGTGCTTGGATTTCTTAATAAAAGTTCACCTTTTATTTAAGGCACTTAAACGTGTATACTTTGCAGTACATTTATAATACACAGCACCGTACGTAGCAACTTAAATGGAGCCTCTGCGCTCGCCTGCTTTGAAACCCGACCGCCTTGAAACTCGTACTCATCGGACCTGGCCAAGCCCGCTGAGGCACCACGCACCCGGCGTGCTTGGATTTCTTAATAAAAGTTCACCTTTTATTTAAGGCACTTAAACGTGTATACTTTGCAGTACATTTATAATACACAGCACCGTACGTAGCAACTTAAATGGAGCCTCTGCGCTCGCCTGCTTTGAAACCCGACCGCCTTGAAACTCGTACTGATCGGACCTGGCCAAGCCCCCTGAGGCACCACGCACCCGGCGCGCTGTGAATGGATTTCTTAATAAAAGTTCACCTTTTATTTAAGGACTTAAACGTGTATACTTTGCAGTACATTTATAATACACAGCACCGTACGTAGCAACTTAAATGGAGCCTCTGCGCTCGCCTGCTTTGAAACCCGACCGCCTTGAAACTCGTACTGATCGGACCTGGCCACGCCCCCTGAGGCAACACGCACCCGGCGCGCTGTGAATGGATTTCTTAAGAAAGTTCACCTTTTATTTAAGGACTTAAACGTGTATACTTTGCAGTACATTTATAATACACAGCACCGTACGTAGCAACTTAAATGGAGCCTCTGCGCTCGCCTGCTTTGAAACCCGACCGCCTTGAAACTCGTACTGATCGGACCTGGCCAAGCCCGCTGAGGCACCACGCACCCGGCGTGCTTGGATTTCTTAATAAAAGTTCACCTTTTATTTAAGGACTTAAACGTGTATACTTTGCAGTACATTTATAATACACAGCACCGTACGTAGCAACTTAAATGGAGCCTCTGCGCTCGCCTGCTTTGAAACCCGACCGCCTTGAAACTCGTACTCATCGGACCTGGCCAAGCCCGCTGAGGCACCACGCACCCGGCGTGCTTGGATTTCTTAATAAAAGTTCACCTTTTATTTAAGGCACTTAAACGTGTATACTTTGCAGTACATTTATAATACACAGCACCGTACGTAGCAACTTAAATGGAGCCTCTGCGCTCGCCTGCTTTGAAACCCGACCGCCTTGAAACTCGTACTGATCGGACCTGGCCAAGCCCCCTGAGGCAACACGCACCCGGCGCGCTGTGAATGGATTTCTTAATAAAAGTTCACCTTTTATTTAAGGACTTAAACGTGTATACTTTGCAGTACATTTATAATACACAGCACCGTACGTAGCAACTTAAATGGAGCCTCTGCGCTCGCCTGCTTTGAAACCCGACCGCCTTGAAACTCGTACTGATCGGACCTGGCCAAGCCCGCTGAGGCACCACGCACCCGGCGCGCTGTGATGGATTTCTTAATGAAAGTTCACCTTTTATTTAAGGACTTAAACGTGTATACTTTGCAGTACATTTATAATACACAGCACCGTACGTAGCAACTTAAATGGAGCCTCTGCGCTCGCCTGCTTTGAAACCCGACCGCCTTGAAACTCGTACTGATCGGACCTGGCCAAGCCCGCTGAGGCACCACGCACCCGGCGCGCTGTGAATGGATTTCTTAATAAAGTTCACCTTTTATTTAAGGACTTAAACGTGTATACTTTGCAGTACATTTATAATACACAGCACCGTACGTAGCAACTTAAATGGAGCCTCTGCGCTCGCCTGCTTTGAAACCCGACCGCCTTGAAACTCGTACTCATCGGACCTGGCCAAGCCCGCTGAGGCACCACGCACCCGGCGTGCTTGGATTTCTTAATAAAAGTTCACCTTTTATTTAAGGACTTAAACGTGTATACTTTGCAGTACATTTATAATACACAGCACCGTACGTAGCAACTTAAATGGAGCCTCTGCGCTCGCCTGCTTTGAAACCCGACCGCCTTGAAACTCGTACTGATCGGACCTGGCCACGCCCCCTGAGGCACCACGCACCCGGCGCGCTGTGAATGGATTTCTTAATAAAAGTTCACCTTTTATTTAAGGACTTAAACGTGTATACTTTGCAGTACATTTATAATACACAGCACCGTACGTAGCAACTTAAATGGAGCCTCTGCGCTCGCCTGCTTTGAAACCCGACCGCCTTGAAACTCGTACTGCTCGGACCTGGCCAAGCCCGCTGAGGCACCACGCACCCGGCGTGATTGGATTTCTTAATAAAGTTCACCTTTTATTTAAGCACTTAAACGTGTATACTTTGCAGTACATTTATAATACACAGCACCGTACGTAGCAACTTAAATGGAGCCTCTGCGCTCGCCTGCTTTGAAACCCGACCGCCTTGAAACTCGTACTCGATCGGACCTGGCCAAGCCCGCTGAGGCACCACGCACCCGGCGTGCTTGGATTTCTTAATAAAAGTTCACCTTTTATTTAAGGACTTAAACGTGTATACTTTGCAGTACATTTATAATACACAGCACCGTACGTAGCAACTTAAATGGAGCCTCTGCGCTCGCCTGCTTTGAAACCCGACCGCCTTGAAACTCGTACTGATCGGACCTGGCCAAGCCCCCTGAGGCAACACGCACCCGGCGCGCTGTGAATGGATTTCTTAATAAAAGTTCACCTTTTATTTAAGGACTTAAACGTGTATACTTTGCAGTACATTTATAATACACAGCACCGTACGTAGCAACTTAAATGGAGCCTCTGCGCTCGCCTGCTTTGAAACCCGACCGCCTTGAAACTCGTACTGATCGGACCTGGCCAAGCCCGCTGAGGCACCACGCACCCGGCGTGCTTGGATTTCTTAATAAAAGTTCACCTTTTATTTATGCACTTAAACGTGTATACTTTGCAGTACATTTATAATACACAGCACCGTACGTAGCAACTTAAATGGAGCCTCTGCGCTCGCCTGCTTTGAAACCCGACCGCCTTGAAACTCGTACTCATCGGACCTGGCCAAGCCCGCTGAGGCACCACGCACCCGGCGTGCTTGGATTTCTTAATAAAAGTTCACCTTTTATTTAAGGCACTTAAACGTGTATACTTTGCAGTACATTTATAATACACAGCACCGTACGTAGCAACTTAAATGGAGCCTCTGCGCTCGCCTGCTTTGAAACCCGACCGCCTTGAAACTCGTACTGATCGGACCTGGCCAAGCCCCCTGAGGCAACACGCACCCGGCGCGCTGTGAATGGATTTCTTAATAAAAGTTCACCTTTTATTTAAGGACTTAAACGTGTATACTTTGCAGTACATTTATAATACACAGCACCGTACGTAGCAACTTAAATGGAGCCTCTGCGCTCGCCTGCTTTGAAACCCGACCGCCTTGAAACTCGTACTGATCGGACCTGGCCACGCCCCCTGAGGCAACACGCACCCGGCGCGCTGTGAATGGATTTCTTAATGAAAGTTCACCTTTTATTTAAGCACTTAAACGTGTATACTTTGCAGTACATTTATAATACACAGCACCGTACGTAGCAACTTAAATGGAGCCTCTGCGCTCGCCTGCTTTGAAACCCGACCGCCTTGAAACTCGTACTCATCGGACCTGGCCAAGCCCGCTGAGGCACCACGCACCCGGCGTGCTTGGATTTCTTAATAAAAGTTCACCTTTTATTTAAGCACTTAAACGTGTATACTTTGCAGTACATTTATAATACACAGCACCGTACGTAGCAACTTAAATGGAGCCTCTGCGCTCGCCTGCTTTGAAACCCGACCGCCTTGAAACTCGTACTGATCGGACCTGGCCACGCCCGCTGAGGCACCACGCACCCGGCGCGCTGTGAATGGATTTCTTAATAAAAGTTCACCTTTTATTTAAGGACTTAAACGTGTATACTTTGCAGTACATTTATAATACACAGCACCGTACGTAGCAACTTAAATGGAGCCTCTGCGCTCGCCTGCTTTGAAACCCGACCGCCTTGAAACTCGTACTGATCGGACCTGGCCAAGCCCCCTGAGGCAACACGCACCCGGCGCGCTGTGAATGGATTTCTTAATGAAAGTTCACCTTTTATTTATGCACTTAAACGTGTATACTTTGCAGTACATTTATAATACACAGCACCGTACGTAGCAACTTAAATGGAGCCTCTGCGCTCGCCTGCTTTGAAACCCGACCGCCTTGAAACTCGTACTCATCGGACCTGGCCAAGCCCGCTGAGGCACCACGCACCCGGCGTGATTGGATTTCTTAATAAAAGTTCACCTTTTATTTAAGCACTTAAACGTGTATACTTTGCAGTACATTTATAATACACAGCACCGTACGTAGCAACTTAAATGGAGCCTCTGCGCTCGCCTGCTTTGAAACCCGACCGCCTTGAAACTCGTACTCATCGGACCTGGCCAAGCCCGCTGAGGCACCACGCACCCGGCGTGCTTGGATTTCTTAATAAAAGTTCACCTTTTATTTAAGGACTTAAACGTGTATACTTTGCAGTACATTTATAATACACAGCACCGTACGTAGCAACTTAAATGGAGCCTCTGCGCTCGCCTGCTTTGAAACCCGACCGCCTTGAAACTCGTACTGATCGGACCTGGCCACGCCCCCCTGAGGCAACACGCACCCGGCGCGCTGTGAATGGATTTCTTAATAAAAGTTCACCTTTTATTTAAGGACTTAAACGTGTATACTTTGCAGTACATTTATAATACACAGCACCGTACGTAGCAACTTAAATGGAGCCTCTGCGCTCGCCTGCTTTGAAACCCGACCGCCTTGAAACTCGTACTGATCGGACCTGGCCAAGCCCGCTGAGGCACCACGCACCCGGCGTGCTTGGATTTCTTAATAAAAGTTCACCTTTTATTTAAGCACTTAAACGTGTATACTTTGCAGTACATTTATAATACACAGCACCGTACGTAGCAACTTAAATGGAGCCTCTGCGCTCGCCTGCTTTGAAACCCGACCGCCTTGAAACTCGTACTCATCGGACCTGGCCAAGCCCGCTGAGGCACCACGCACCCGGCGTGCTTGGATTTCTTAATAAAAGTTCACCTTTTATTTAAGCACTTAAACGTGTATACTTTGCAGTACATTTATAATACACAGCACCGTACGTAGCAACTTAAATGGAGCCTCTGCGCTCGCCTGCTTTGAAACCCGACCGCCTTGAAACTCGTACTGATCGGACCTGGCCAAGCCCCTGAGGCAACACGCACCCGGCGCGCTGTGAATGGATTTCTTAATAAAGTTCACCTTTTATTTAAGGACTTAAACGTGTATACTTTGCAGTACATTTATAATACACAGCACCGTACGTAGCAACTTAAATGGAGCCTCTGCGCTCGCCTGCTTTGAAACCCGACCGCCTTGAAACTCGTACTGATCGGACCTGGCCACGCCCCCTGAGGCAACACGCACCCGCGCGCTGTGATTGGATTTCTTAATGAAAGTTCACCTTTTATTTAAGCACTTAAACGTGTATACTTTGCAGTACATTTATAATACACAGCACCGTACGTAGCAACTTAAATGGAGCCTCTGCGCTCGCCTGCTTTGAAACCCGACCGCCTTGAAACTTGTACTCATCGGACCTGGCCAAGCCCGCTGAGGCACCACGCACCCGGCGTGCTTGGATTTCTTAATAAAAGTTCACCTTTTATTTAAGCACTTAAACGTGTATACTTGCAGTACATTTATAATACA